>NC_061069.1:11524802-11740920 GCF_021917145.1 Hypomesus transpacificus
CTCTCTCTGTCTCCTCTCTCTCTCTGTTTCTCTCTCTCTCTATCTCCTCTGTCTCTCTCTCTCTCTCTCTCTCTCTCTCTCTCTCTCTCTCTCTCTCTACCTCTCGCCTTCCATCCCATGTCATCTCTCCCTAACTCTCTCTCTCTTCTCTGATTACGAACATAACAATTCTCGAATTGATAAAGAGTCTTCTTTTTCCCGACATCCAAGAAATAACCCTATCTGCATCTGCACATCTGTATGTCAGTTTATGGCAATGCTGAGACAGCCACCAGGCTGGATGAAGAGTGATGTATGGAGAGAAAGAAGGCCAGAGAGAAGAGAGACGGCATCTGTGTTTACGGGTAGAGCAGACATTTGTGTTGTAGAAACAGCCGGACTAGACGGATCCCTCATTGGACTCCCTCATGAGGGGGTCAGATGGCTGAGCGGTTAGGGAATCGAGCTATTACTGTAATCAGAAATTGGTTTGATTCTTGGCCATGCAAAATGACGTTGTGTTCTTGGCCAAGGCACTTCACCCTTCTTGCCTCGGTCCCTGTACTACTACTATGTCCCTGTACTTACTGTAAGTCGCTCTGGATAAGAGCGTCTGCTAAATGACTACATGTAAATGCTGCCACGTACCCTAGCACAAGCTTCTGTCCACAGATTTGGTTTTATTTCTGTGTTGGTAAATATATTAATCCACTTGTAAGAGGGTCTGCACTTCAGTGATACTTATATTTATCAATGAGAACAAACACGGAGCATGAACGATAGACACTATCTAGCTGACGCTACCAAGCTGAGCATGTCACAGGATGTTTACAAGGGAGCTCAAAATATGAATAAAATATGAGCTTCACAACTGATTAGATACAGAACAACACGTAAGTATCCTTAGGGCTATACCTGATGCAAAAAACACACACTGCACGTTTCTAAACGCCACAGTAATACATGCCATCTTTGCACGCCAGCGGTGAAAAGTGCTGGTTAGTGCAGCATACTGGTGTTCCAGTTTGTCATTGAGGACAGGTGATGTTGAGTGGAGGTGACATAAGATGTCTACAGGTGACAGACATCTTTTGCTGCTTCTCCTTCACTGATGACAGAGATAGAATCCTGCCATTTCCTGTCTGTGCTCCACAATCCTCTTACCGTAACATGACAACTGATTGCCACAGCCAGAAGATATCGTCGCAGTTCTCTTAACACAAAATTATATTCAGAAATAGGTGAATATAGATGGTATTCAACATGGATTTACCTAGAAACTATTCAGCAGTCTTCCTGTGTGTGCCGGTAAGAAAACAAATTAGCCACTCGTAAAGACATTAGTCTTACTGAACCCCAGCATCAGTCTTAATATTTCTTTCCGATATCTAAAACTACTAAAGAAATACAAACAGAACAATTGACACACACACACGTACACCATCCCACCCCAGACACACCCCGGACTCCCCCCCCCCCCTCCCCCTCCCCCCAGACACCCCACAGTACCGGGTCTTCTGGCAGGCGGAGCAGAGCCAGGCTTTGTCCTTCTTGCTGTAGGCGCGGCAGGCCTTGCAGACGTTGTAGCGACAGTCCCGGCAGGGCCTCTTGGGGTTGAGCAGGAAGCTGAAGGGAGAGCTGCAGCGGATGCAGCAGCGCTCGTTGAAGTGGCGCTGGCGAGACAGCAGGGAGCAGCGGTTACCCTCCTCATCCAGCTCCAGCTTCATCTCACTAGAGGGAGGGAGGGAGGGAGGGAGGGAGGGAGGGAGGGAGGGAGGGAGGGAGGGAGGGAGGGAGGGAGGGAGGGAGGGAGGGAGGGAGGGAGGGAGGGAGGGAGGGAGAGAAAGAGAGAGAGAGAGAAAAGAAGAGAAAGAGAAAAATAGTGGGGAGGTAGGGAGGTAAAAAGAGAGAGATGGAATGAGAGAGAGAGAGAGAGAGAGAGAGAGAGAGAGAGAGAGAGAGAGAGAGAGAGAGAGAGAGAGAGAGAGAGAGAGAGAGAGAGAGAGAGAGAGGGCAACAAAGAGAGACATTTGGTGTTAGAGATCTAGTGGAAGTAATCTCTTTTGAATGCCCAGTAATTCCAGTAATTGGGGTATGTTGCATACTGGACAAGAAAGCTATAGCATCTCCACAGGAGAATCTGTCGTTGATCATCTTCTCACTTTCATAATACACAACAACTTAGATGAGTACACACCTAGCAATACCCAAATTTACATATTTGGAGGGAAAATTACAAATGTGCATTATCATCTCATGAGGCTATTTTAACTCAAGCAGAGTTTCAAAAAGAAATTGCAGTGGTCTGTGCACATTCAATAGCCTTGACTTAATTCCTGTGATGGTTTGGCTGCACATTTGCAGCTAATTTCAATGGTGCCCAGAGTTGTGTAGGTCCCTATAAATTAAGTAAATATCTCTACTCTGCATCTAGCACTACAGCTAACCTGCTGCTCCAGCACCATGGCTACCAGTCAGACAGAGAGAGACCTAAATAGGGAGGAGAGAGATCGGTCAGACAGAGAGAGACCTCAATAGGGAGGAGAGAGACCAGTCAGACAGAGAGAGACCTAAATAGGGAGGAGAGAGACCAGTCTGACAGAGAGAGACCTAAATATGGAGGAGAGAGAGGAGTCGGACAGAGAGAGACCTCAATAGGGAGGAGAGAGACCAGTCTGACAGAGAGAGACCTCAATAGGGAGGAGAGTGACCAGTCTGACAGAGAGAGACCTCAATAGGGAGGAGAGAGACCAGTCGGACAGAGAGAGACCTAAATAGGGAGGAGAGAGAGGAGTCGGACAGAGAGAGACCTCAATAGGGAGGAGAGAGACCAGTCTGACAGAGAGAGACCTCAATAGGGAGGAGAGAGAGGAGTCGGACAGAGAGAGACCTCAATAGGGAGGAGAGAGGAAGGGATTAAGAGAAGAAGAGGGTTGGGTAAAGAAAAAGAGGGATGAGAGAAGGAAGAGTGTGTCAGTGAGTGAGAGAGAGGGGGGGTAGAGAGAGAAAGAGAGAGAACCAGGGCACTGGATAATCTTGTCAGATTAAATAGGAGCAGAAAAAAATACAAGTCTTATGTAAACAAAGATTGCGTAATGACATAATATGCAAAGATAGTATGCTAATGCGCCTTTTTCCAGCCAATGTACGTTGAAATTAGACAACAATATAAAGTAAAAAAACATTTTCGAATTTAAGTACTATGAATCATGTTGCTAATCCAAAACATTCACCCGAAAAACGGAAATTAAATTCCTCAAATTAATCCTTGATATTTCATGATATCTGGTAAAACCAGTACAAGTATGTGCTCACACAGAAGGTCAAAGGGCCAGCTCGGGGCAGGAAACAAGTCTCAGAGTGGCCTGTGCTGTGTCATGGTCAATAATCCTCAAAACACTCCTGGTGATCTGCTAAAAACAACTTGGCCACCACAGATTCCTAGTCTCAATCAGAGAAGATTATTATCAGTGTGTATTTGGCAGAGAGAATGCCATGTGCCACTGAAGAGAAGCACACGTCCTTGCTCCCTGCTCACCTGTGGAGAATAGGTTGCACAGCTGTCATACACACTATCTTTGTAAACAACTACTCTGTGCGTGTATAGGTGTGTGTGTGTGCGTTTGTGTGTGTGTGTGTTTGTGTGATGGCATGCATTTTCATTCTTGAGGCTGAGAAAGAGAGAAATCGTTTTTATGACTCAAGCTTTCTCTGTGCATTATTCGTGACCTTTAGTCAACATGTAATTGCTCCCACCTTCCATGGTCTCCTCTGCAGCCCTGCTAGCTTATAGTAAGACATTATTAATTCACTCCATGTAGTTTATACACATACTGCCCACCGATTGGCTGAACCGTTTCATAAGGTCACCGTTGACTACACAATCCATAGTGCACCAAAGTTCAGAAATAAATTCTGTGGACTGGGACGACTGGTTCACAGTTATTTTATTGACTGACTGGCTGAAAATGACCCCAACATTTTGGTCTGATTCTGTAGAAACAGCCTTTCTTTGCATCATGTTTAATTCCACATCTTTAAGCCTATATTATCATAGAGCTGAGGGGTATTAGTTGAGAGAGAGAGAGAGAGAGTTAGCTTTAAGCATATGGAACACTGCAGTGGCCTATATTACATAAATCACAAGACCAGTTGTACATATTAACATACAGTACATATACAACATCAGGAGCCAAATGACTGTTGTCCACTGCTAAGTGATCACGTTACTGACCATAACATGGTAACCAACCAGTCACCATGTTAAATCTGAACAACAAGTTGTTTTTATAAAGGTTATGGCCAGCATGTCTAGACACTGAGAAAGGGGGTTTTGCTCAGCTGTGACCCTTTGCTGTAGAAACACAGCACCACACGGACTGCTGGACACGCCATGACTTACCAAGATAAAGTAAGACCGCACATACACAGGAGGAAAGAGTACCATAGGCGTAACTCTGTGCTGCTATGCCCTTTCACAATCAAGTAGCTGTGTAAATCTACCAAAGTTCAGTTGAGAAGCCACGGTAAAAAAATAAATGTGAAGCTGTGAATTTTCTATCAACAAAACAGAAAATAAATCTGCTATTGGTTATGGTATGCTATGAGAGACTTAAGTTTGATGATGCTTTTACAATAGTCTGGCTGCCGGAGTGGAGTGTGTATGTGTGTGTGTGTGTGTGAGTGTGTGTGTGTGTGTGTGAGTGAGTGAGTGTGTGTGTGAGTGAGTGTGTATGTGTGTGTGCTGGGGGAGAGCAAGGAAAAGCTATGTCTTTCTGAGTGTGTATGTGAGAGGAAATTGATATGTGTGTGTTTTTCGGGAGGAAGAAAAAAGTGACGTGACGATTTCCCCAACTTCCCCATTTTGTTTTGCAAAAGTGGTTTTACGTGGGAAACAAAAACCAGATTAGTTGTTGGTAAGCACCCGGTAATCAAAGGGACGTAATCACCTCTGACGGAATTTCACGCGGAAGTACGTAAGACAACCGTCTGGTTGGATAAGGTTGCAGACAACAAGTGCGTTCAAGATTATACATTTCCAGTCATGAATCTCCAAGTGGAATTAGGGTTGCATTTGCCACTGTGTGAAAGGGTTTATTTAAAATGGTGCCAGAAGTAATGAAAGCAATGTGAGAAGCAGTGACTAATATGACCAGAAAACATTTATATAAACAGTTAAAAAGTGTATAACTGCTTTATCTCCTTATTGTTACATTAACCATTTTCACAGTGTTTATCTTTGGTAAACTAAGAGAGTGATAAAACACTGTGAAGGCTGGGCTTGGGTTTCCAACGCCCTCCGGCAAGCTTGCAGGCACAACTCTAAACACAAGTCTGCATTAACCAGCCAAGAAAGACATCATCGTGCTATTAGTAACCTCTATATGGCCACTCGCTCACACTAATGGTTTCCTGCTATTGTGTCCATGGAATGACGGTAGTTTACACAACACAAAGCAAAGAAAACCTCAAAGCCTCAGAGAAATCTTACAGTAAGCAAGACATAAACTGGAGGGTCTATAATCGTTGTGTGAATCCTTACATAAAGTATGACTGGCCCTTGAACCCTGCCCCTGGAAGTGGAAAGGAAATGAGTCATAGTAGGAAAGGGTTGGCTCTTCCTGTCGCTTGTTTAGGGAACATAGAAAGACGAGGCAGGAAGGGACATATCCGTTTCTCTTCAACAATACATTTACATTTAGTTATTTAGTCATTTAGCAGACGCTCTTATCCAGAGGGACTTATAGTAAGTACAAGGACATTCCCCCCCGAGGCAAGTAGGGTGAAGTGCCTTACCCAAGGACAAAACATCCTTTTGCACGGTCCGGAATCGAACTGGCAACCCTCTGATTCATAGCCCGACTCCCTAACCACTCAGTCACCTGACCTCCCCAGCAAAGCTTGTCACAGAACTAGAACACTGGATCGCTGGACTGTTTATGTTCTGTCAGCGCTGAAGAACTACACCCTCCACCTTCAGATGAGGAGAAGGTGAAAGGGGATTTTGTCATCTTCATAGTCCAAAACAAATGGCCTGACTGACCAGATCTAAACAAACAGAGATGAGAGAGTGTGTGTGTGTGTGTGTGTGTGTGTATGTGTGTGTGTGTCTCACCTGAGCCGCTCCTCCTCCTTCTTACGGAGCCTCATGTCCCTCTGGACCACCTGCAGCACATGCTCCGCCTCGTCCTCTGTGAGACCAGACAGGTCCAGCTTACGACCCATGGCTCACTCACCCCTCAAACGCTGTCACTCGAACACTAAGACCGATAGGACCAGTCTGATGCCACCACTCTGATAGGATCTCTCTGATTCCTCTCAACCTGTGAGGGATGAGAGACAAACATGAATTTAAGGGAGGGTCAGATGGCTGAGCGGTTAGGGAATCAGGCTATTAAGCAGAACGTTGCCGGTTCAATTCCTGGCCGTGCAAATTGACGCACTTTACCCTACTTGCCTTGAGGGGAATGTCCCTTTACTTACTGTAAGTCGCTCTGGATAAGAGCGTCTACTAAATGTAAATTAATTGTTTATTGTATTTGCTCTGTGATCTCAGTGATAACCACAAGGAGTATACCCTTTAATCGCCATGGAGATAAAAACTAACACAGTATAACACACTGAACCCTCTGTAATGTAGCCGATATACAGGATGATATAGACATGGCCTTACAGCAGGGGCTTGGAATCGAATCCAGCCCCAGCCGTTTCCTAAATATTCTACATCTCTCTCTTCCTAAAATATTCTACATCTCTCTCTTCCTAACATTTTCTTGTTTCTCAATCTGTCCCATCATAGCAGAAAGGCCTTAAAATACATGTTTAAAAAATAAGAGACACTTAAATAGTTATGTTTGACAACCATACTCTCAGCCTGAATGCACTGCAGTGGCTTGAGTATTCAGGTACCATTCTTGCAACACCCGCCACTGTTTTACAAACCCCTGATTAAGACATGAACAATTCTGCTTGGTGAGGATTGTGACCACTTTACCTAGAAGTTAAGTCATCCAGTTCTACCTGATACTGCAATTTAACACTGACCTGGATTGGGTTTGACTTGACCTTTTTCTTCCTTGAACAAGACTCTATTTCATAGTGTAAACCAACAATTTAAACACTGCTTGTTCGTTTTAATTACATTTCACAAACTTGAACTTTCTGATATAACGATCTGAAAATAAGGAATGATTTCCGAAAATACGTCTTACATTTTACATTTATTCATTTAGCAGACGCTTTTATCCAAAGCGACTTCCAAGAGAGATAGCTTTACAAACTGCATAGGTCACTGATAATAACAAGATAGACCCAAAAACATTGCTAGTAGCCAAAACATGAAGCACATATTGTGAACAACCAAAATAAGTGCCAAAGGGAAGAACCATAAGAGCATGTAGTTAAGCAAGTTACAATTAAACAACATAAACCGCTATAAGTGCAAGTGTACCTGTAGAAAAGCAAGCAACAATTAAAATATATACATATATATATATATATGTATATATATATATACATATTTCACAGCGAGTACAACTATTTAAATCAGTGTCTTACTCCGTTCTCAGAATAACTGAACATGAAATGTTAATATTAGTCTTTCACAACACAATTATAGGCTTGTGTCGGCACCAAAAAGGGTATAGCCTACAGAACTATGCAAAATATGGCAGAACCGGTCATACGCTTCCCATTTATCTTTTACCGGTAAAATTGACCTATTAAGGAATAATATAACCTTGCATACCTTAAAATGGTTGGGAAAAGGTTTTAAAAGCATAATTGGAGTGTTTGCAAAAAACAGCTTTTTTGAACCACTGCTCTATTTGTACGAGATATTTACAGTGAAAATGTTTAATACTCACTGAGCCTAATGTCGCCTAGCTCCCACTGGTAATTCTCCGGATTGGTCTTGTGCAAAGCAGCTGCCGGGCGCGTATTGACACGAATTTTCTAATCATAAGGGAAATTAATCGCGTACATCCGAATGAATCTAGTTAAATCCTGCTGCTTTTCATTATATATCGTTACGAAAGAACGCACTAATTTGTACAGTATGAATCAAAAGAAGAAAATAAGTTGGTTACACCTGCACCGTGCACTTCCTAACCAACCAATCGGAGTCCAGAATCATTCTGGGCTAAACGGCAAATCTCAGCGTCTAAATTGTCCTGCAAAAGTGAAAGACTGTGGTATGTGGAATCGTGTTGATCTCTCACTCTATCCCTGCCCCTACCCCTTTATCTCTCTAGGACTCTCTCTCCCTGTCGTTTTTTTTATTATTTCAATCATGTATCCACTTGAATCACAGCAAGATAACAGTGTAAAAGGTGAATATGCCATCACTTTTGGATCCTTCATCCCTCTCCTGTTCACATCTGAAACTTACACTCTCCAAAGTGTAAAGTGTACTGGGTCACCCAGTTGCTCACTTAGGTATCTTGCCACCTGTACTGTGTGCCCCTGCCCCCCCCCCCCCCTGTGGGCCCCCTGAGCTGACTGAATATTTATTAATTTTTTACACGTTTTTCTTCTTCCAGTAGTCATCATAAACCGAGGGAGGGACATTGCAGCCTTTTTTTGCCCCAGTAAATAAAAAAGTTAGAGAAACATATCAAGGTATTGAGAGAGCTGAGGAGCTGGAAGAGGGAGAGCCAGAGCCGTTTGTATGATTTTAATGTAAAGCAAAATTAAAGTATTTAATGTTTAAATATAATTAGTTTTTAATGTGCCACTCTGATTAAACACTGGCCCCCCCTTGGCCCCCCCAGTAAAATTTGTCTAGAACCGCCACTGTCTCTGTGTATGTTCTGAAGGAGTTTTCAGTTCTCTGATTCACAAACTTAGGACAGAGAAGGTGGAGGACAAGAGATCTTGCTTGGACCGTCTGCAAATAATGTAACGATGACACCTCCCAAAAGCAGTGGTGGTGTGCAACATTTAAGCAATTTCAATTTCAAAATAGTGTTGTTCTGTTCCAGTAAAATAGTAGTTACTTAACTCAGTGTGGAAATCAGTAAGAGTATAAAGTGGTGCAGACCGTTTCCAGGCTCTCCACTGGATCACAATGGAGTGGACTGTGCTGCTGTGTCTGCTGTGTGTGCAGGTCTGTGTGCTCACCTCCACATCCCTGCAAGCCCCACACAGAGCAGCTCTAGCAGAGGAGGGGATCCATGACAACAAAACTACGGTATGAATTAGACTCTCAATCTAGAAGTTGTGTTGTCACAAAGAGGCTTTTAGATGACATAGTTTGACCAAATTTGTGTTTTGGAGTTTGGGGTGTATATGTTTGTGCTTGTAGCGCGACCAACATTTAAAGATCTCCATGAAGCATGTTGAATCAACTCTCTCTACTTTTTACAAATTATGTTCCAGTCAATATTTATATTTGTGAGCTCTACAAATGATTTTTAAGACATCTGCTGAGTTCACAAAAATAAAAATCAATCTAGAACTTTTCACTCTAGAATCAGAATCAGATCAGAATCAGAAAGGGATTTATTTGCCATGAAAGTTTGCACAGACAAGGAATTCACTTTGGCAGGAAGGTGCATACAATAAACATATAGGAACCAAAAATTAAAACATGTGGACTATCTATACTAAGGGTACATAAACTAGCAGTACTAAGTGGAATTAGAATTCAATAAAATGTACAATAAAATATAAGTTGCCAGAAATAAAATATAAGTTGCTAAATTACAATGTGAAAATACAAAAAATACTAATATTTCGAAAGATACAAATGTAAGGTAGAATTGTGTAGATGTAATGTGTTTTTAGCAGAAAGTCAACTGCTCACTCTCAGTTCTGTCATCAGAAGGACACTTTTGATTCATGTGAGACATTATGGAGTTATGTGAATCACTTGAAGTTATAACGCAAGTCTTATTCTGATGTCAGGAGGAGGTCCTTGATGAGCTGTGGAATCAAGTGGAGGCTGTCACAGACGCTCCTTTCCCAGAAGTAGAAGGATGCAAACACAGACCAGGGGGGTGTTCCCCTTTAGCCCCCAACCAGGTGAGACACGTTGTCCTGAATGCAGGACTGGTCTGGTCGGACTGATCTGAGTTGTGTTCTTACAAAAATGTGTTGTTCAAAATAGCAACCAGAACTGCATCCTGTCATTCCTACATCCAAACTGAGTACAAGTGAGTTGTACTCAGGAATTCAGTCTTTCATTTCTGACATAATTTCTGACCTAATGTCAGGTGTGAAAAAACTTTAATTTCCCATCACCTATTTAACTTTTAAATGGGTCAGACGACTGAGCAGTTAGGGAATCGGGATATTAATCAGAAGGTTGATGTCTAAATTGTGAAATTTGAGGGACACCGGGAGAAGGTAAATTGTGGAAATGGAATATGTACAGGTACTGGATGTTTGTCTCATATTTCTGTTCGTCAGAGTTCCAGGATTAAGAGGCAGAATAGACGAAGGAACAGACGACCAAGGAGTCGTTTGGGATCCGGAAGTCTCATTGGTTGTAGACCCTCTGACACCCAGGGGTCTGGATGTTTGTCTCGTCTTTCTGTTCGTCAGAGTTCCAGGACTAAGAGGCAGAAAAAGAAACGACCGAGAACTCGTCCGGGATCCAGTAGTGCCCTTCGTCCTGGACCACCCGCCCCAACGTCTCAGATTCTCTCACGCTGAAGCTTCCCTCTACAGATGTTTCGCCTTAGACAAGCAGCATGTGCCATCTTGGTTCAACTGATTGCAGATCAAGAGGTCCTTGGTTCATGTTCCCCCTGTGTGTATTTTGCTTTCATTAGAAGCATCTGCTAATACGCGTCATTCGTTTCCTGTTGTTTTTGACTGCTGTGTCCCCTTACACGAGTCTTGCAGTATTAAACTGACTTTGGAGTCCGTTTAACAAAGATCATGAAGAAGATCAGCTTTGGCAGAAAACGATTTACTGTGGTTGCCAGATTCACCACGTAACTTCTGTTTCTACCACTGGGTGACAGCAGTAAACTATAATTTATTGTGAAATTATTTTGTTATTCATAATTTGAGTGCTTGCATAGCTTGTTAAACGCTAAATAAAGTCAGTAACAAAAATACACATCAACGTGCATATTAAGTGTGTGAAATCACTTACCTCACAGACCTTTGAAGTCAGTGTTTATTCAAAAAATACACTAAGATAATTTAATTCCAGAAAGTGCGTCTCTTAATTGGCTGTGATATTCAACAGACATCTACCATATGAGATAGACATACTGCAGAGAGAGCAGGGATGAAACGTATAATAAACACTGATGAAAACAAGTTACAACTCCAGCTGTCAGCAACGTTCCAGTAGAGCTGTTTATCAGCTCGGGGCTTCACTGGGTGGTGCCCTGGGCTCTGTATCAGGAAGCACAACTCAAGAGAAATACATTTAAGAAACCAATCATAAACTGGTTCATAGCCTTTTCAGAATCTTATTGATTGCTCTTCCATGCCAATAAAAGTACCAGGAATACTCAGTTACTCTTACTGTGTGTTAGATGATTTTCTGTCGGAGGACGGGCCAAGGAAAGCACCACAATGAAAAAGAGTTGACTTTGTTTATTAAAGCGAGCTGCTCGGATCAGGTCACCACGACAGGCAGAGTGGTTGGCATGAGTGAAAAAAATGTCACTCAGATGGACATTATATGCATGAGCTGGACCATACAGATATAGTAACCACCAAAACATGTCCTTAAGCGGAACACATTCCACAACTTAAGGCACAGGATAACAACACACAGGTGATGTGGTCATAGCTCCTCGTTTATGCAATTTTCTGGCATGAGGACATGTTGCCCTTTCCGCAGGTTAAAGTGCACATTCTCCAATCAATACGTGTAGTATCACAAGCCCGCTGCGTGACCTCTTGACCCCAGCTAGAGACATCCTCACATATGTATAGAAAATCTGCATATCACTTTTGAATTTCAAAACAGGGTTGTTCTGTTCCCGTAAAATAGTCCAGTTGATTAACTCAGTTTGGAATAATCAATCGAGTCCGTTTTTTTCAGACCAGTAAATTGTACTGTGTGTAGATGTGTACGTGTGTATGTGTGTGCGGGCATTGCGTGTTTGTGTGCATGTTATTGAAGGCATTCTTACTCTCATCTGGAAGTGGTTAGCTGTGAGAGTATAAAGTGGTGCAGACCGTTTCCAGGCTCTCCACTGGATCACAATGGAGTGGACTGTGCTGCTGTGTCTGCTGTGTGTGCAGGTCTGTGTGCTCACCTCCACATCCCTGCAAGCCCCACACAGAGCAGCTCTAGCAGAGGAGGGGATCCATGACAACAAAACTACGGTATGAATTAGACTCTCAATCTAGAAGTTGTGTTGTCACAAAGAGGCTTTTAGATGACATAGTTTGGCAAAATGTGTGTTTTGGAGTTTGCGATGTATATTTTTGTGCTTGTAACACGACCCAAATTTAAAGATCTCCATGAAGCGTGTTGAATCCAATCCTTCTACTTCTTACAAATTATGTTCAAGTCAAGATTTATGTTTTTGAGCTGTACAAATGATCTCTAAGTCATCTGCTGAGTAATGTCTACCCTCAGTCCACAAAAAGCATTTCAATCTAGAACTACTCAATCTAGAAGTGCTCACTGTCAGTTATGTCCTCAGAAGGACACTTTTGATTCATGTGAGACATTATGGAGTTATGTGAATCACTTGAAGTTATAACGCGAGTCTTATTCTGTTGTCAGGAAGAGGTCCTTGATGAGCTGTGGAATCAAGTGGAGGCTGTCACAGACGCTCCTTTCCCAGAAGTAGAAGGATGCCAACAAAGACCAGGGGGGTGTTCCCCTTTAGCCCCCAACCAGGTGAGACACGTTGTCCTGAATGCAGGACTGGTCTGGTCGGACTGCTCTGATGCATGTTGTCATGTTGTACTGCTTTAGTGTGCCTGATGATGTCATGACTGCACTGGGGAACTTAAGTTGTTAGTTTGTGTTCCTGCATCGTGTCATGCCAACATCCAAACTGAAAAAAAGTGAGTTTGGGAGGGGGGGGGGGGGGGCTACAGTGGGTGGTGGACCAATCCTTTAATAAAAACATTTGCAACATGCAAGAGACACAGTGTGTTTGCCATACTGGCAGAGTTTAGACACATTATGTGATCTGTGTTATACTGTTTGTCCTTACACAGTATGTTATTCTACATGGACCTATGTGTCTGATACGGAGTTCAATTGTATGTCAACGATCAGAAAATGGAAATGTTGACTGAAGAACCACCATGAATGAACTATTGTGCTGTGGTGTGGAATAAGGTTGTCAGATTTGCAAGCTTCAGATCATTTTCCAGGTTTTTAGGGAGAAAAGACAGACCGACTCCAAGAGAATAAGGGGAAGGAAGGCAAAGAGACAAAGGGGACGGAAGCCAAAGCCGCCGTCCAGAAGTGGAGGTTTCTCCCTGCTTGGTGTACGTCCCTCTGTCTTATACTCCAATCTACATAAGGAATTTAGTCTTTCATTTATGACATCATTTCTAACTTAATGTCAGGAGTGGCTGAACTTTAATTTCCCATCACCTACTTAAATTTAAATGGTTTAATTTAAAGAGACACCGGGAGAAGGTAAATCGTGGTAACCGAACATGTAGCAGGTACTGGATGTTTGTCTCGTCTTTCTGTTCGTCAGATTCCCAGGACTAAGAGGCAGGAGAAGAAACGACCAAAAACTCGTCCGGGATCCAGTAGTGCCCTTGAATCATTTGAGATTGACGTCTCAGATTCTCTCAAGCCGAAGCTTTCCTCTCAAGAGGTTTTAGCGTAGACAAGCTGCATGCGCCATCTTGGGTCAGCCGTAGAGCAACTGATTG
This sequence comes from Hypomesus transpacificus, assembly GCF_021917145.1. Taxonomy (NCBI): domain Eukaryota; kingdom Metazoa; phylum Chordata; class Actinopteri; order Osmeriformes; family Osmeridae; genus Hypomesus; species Hypomesus transpacificus. Next base: position 11,538,603 of record NC_061069.1, read on the forward strand.
CAGATCAAGAGGTCCTGGGTTCATGTGTCCTCTATTTTGCTTTCATTAGAAGCGTCTGCTAATTAGCGTCATTAGTTTCCTCTTGTTTTTGACTGCTGTGTCCATTTTAACGAGTCTTACAGTTTTAAACTGACTTTGGAGTGCATTTAACAAAGATCCTGAAGAAGAATAGCTTTGGCAGAAAATGATTTACTTTGGTTACCAGATTCAGCACGTCATTTCTGTTTCTACCACTGGTTGACAACAGTAAGCTGTGATGTATGATGCAATTATTTTGTTATCCATAATTTGAGTGCTTGCATAGCTTGTTAAACGCTGAATAAAGTCAGTAACAAAAATACACATCAACGTGCATATTTACTGTGTGTCTTAATTAGCTGTGAGAAATTCAACAGAAATCTACCATATGAGATAGACACACTGCAGAGAGAGCAGGGACGAGATGTATAATAAACACTGATGAAAACATGTTACAACTCCAGCTGTCAGCAACGTTCCAGTAGAGCTGTTTATCAGCTCGGGGCTTCACTGGGTGGTGCCCTGGGCTCTGTATCAGGAAGCACAACTCAAGAGAAACACATTTAAGAAACCATTCATGAACTGGTTCATAGCCTTTTTAGGATCTTATTGATTGATCTTCCATACCATATTCTGGATAAGCTCCACCACTTGGCAGTTTTTTGTATTGCATGTTTGTGTGCATGTTATTGAAGGCATTCTTACTCTCATCTGGAAGTGGTTAGCTGTTCGGGTATAAAGTGGTTCAGACCATTTCCAGGCTCTCCACTGGATCACAATGGAGTGGACTGTGCTGCTGTGTCTGCTGTGTGTGCAGGTCTGTGTGCTCACCTCCACATCCCTGCAAGCCCCACACAGAGCAGCTCTAGCAGAGGAGGGGATCCATGACAACAAAACTACGGTATGAATTAGACTCTCAATCTAGAAGTTGTGTTGTCACAAAGAGGCTTTTAGATGACATAGTTTGGCAAAATGTGTGTTTTGGAGTTTGCGATGTATATTTTTGTGCTTGTAACACGACCCAAATTTAAAGATCTCCATGAAGCGTGTTGAATCCAATCCTTCTACTTCTTACAAATTATGTTCAAGTCAAGATTTATGTTTTTGAGCTGTACAAATGATCTCTAAGTCATCTGCTGAGTAATGTCTACCCTCAGTCCACAAAAAGCATTTCAATCTAGAACTACTCAATCTAGAAGTGCTCACTGTCAGTTATGTCCTCAGAAGGACACTTTTGATTCATGTGAGACATTATGGAGTTATGTGAATCACTTGAAGTTATAACGCAAGTCTTATTCTGATGTCAGGAAGAGGTCCTTGATGAGCTGTGGAATCAAGTGGAGGCTGTTACAGACGCTCCTTTCCCAGAATTAGGAGGATGCAAACACAGACCAGGGGGGTGTTCCCCTTTAGCCCCAAACCAGGTGAGACACGTTGTCCTGAATGCAGGACTGGTCTGGTCGGACTGGTCTGAGGGATGTTGTCATGTTGCACTGTTTTGGTGTGCCCAATGATGTTATGACTGCACTGGGGAACCTAAGTTGTTGGTTTGTGTTTCCGCAACCTTGTCATGATATTCAAACTGAAAACAAGTGATTTTTTGGGGGGGCGGGGGCGGTCCAGTGGGAGGTGGACCAATCCTTTAATAAAAACATTTGCAACATGCAAGAGACACAGTGTGTTTGCCATACTGGCAGAGTTTAGACATATTATTCGTCCTGTGTTTTACAGTTTGTTTTTAAATAGTATGTTATTCTAATCTACATGGACCTATGTGTCTGAAACGGAGTTCAATTGTATGACAGCTGTCAGAAAATCTAAATGTTGACTGAAGAACCAGCATTTTCCAGGTCTCTAGGGACAAAAGACAGACCGACTCCAAGAGAAAAAGGGGAAGAAAGGCAAAGCCACCATCCAGAAGTGGAGGTTTCTCCCTGCTTGGTGTACGTCCCTCTGTCTTTACATGAATCTACGTTAGGACTTTAGTCTTTCAATTATGACATCATTTCTAACTTACTGTCAGGAGTGGCTGAACTTTAATTTCCAAAAACCTATTTTAAATTTAAATGGTTTACTTTGAGAGACACCGGGAGAAGGTAAATCTTGGTAACCGAACATGTAGCAGGTACTGGATGTTTGTCTCGTCTTTCTGTTCGTCAGAGTTCCAGGACTAAGAGGCAGGAAAAGAAACGACCAAGAACTCTTCCGGGATCCGGCGGTGCCCTTGGACCACAAGGACCACCTGCACCAAATGCACCAACTGGAACACATGGACCACCCGCCCCGATGTCTTAGATTCTCTCACGCTGAAGCTTCCCTCTCAAGATGTTTCACCTTAGACAAGCAGCATGCGCCATCTTGGGTCAGTCGGGGAGCAACTGATTGCAGATCAAGAGGTCATGTGCCCCCTGTGTGTACTTTGCTTTCATTAGAAGCGTCTGCTAATAAGCGTCATAAGTTTCCTCTTGTTTTTGACTGCTGTGTCCCCTTTCCCGAGTCTGGCAGTTTTAAACAGACTTTGGAGTGCGTTTAACAAAGATCCTGAAGGAGATCAGCTTCGGCTGAAAACGATATTCTGTGGTTGCCAGATTCAGCACGTAACTTCTGTTTCTACCACTGGGTGACAAAAGTAAGCTGTAATGTATCATGCAATTATTTTGTTATTCATAATTTGAGTGCTTGCATAGCTTGTAAACGCTGAATAAAGTCAGTAACAAAAATACACATCAATGTGCACATTTACTGTGTGAAATCACTTACCTCACACACCCGGGAAGTCAGTGTTTATTCAAAACATGCACAAAGATCATTTCATTCCAGAAAGTGCGTCTCTTAATTGGCTGTGAGATATACAAGAGACATCTACCATATGAGATAGACACACTGCAGAGAGAGCAGGGATGAGACGTATAATAAACACTGATGAAAACATGTTACAAATCCAGCTGTCAGCAACGTTCCAGTAGAGCTGTTTATCAGCTCGGGGCTTCACTGGGTGGAACCCTGGGCTCTGTATCAGGAAGCACAACTCAAGAGAAACACATTTAAGAAAACAATCATGAACTGGTTCATAGCCTTTTCAGGATGTTATTGATTGATCTTCCATAGCATGTTCTGGATAAGCTCCACCACTTGGCAGTTTTTAGTTCTCTGATTCATACATTTGGGACAGAGAAGGTGGAGGAGAAGAGATCATGCTTGGATTGTCTGCAAATAATGTGATCATAATGTTACGATGATATCTGCCAAAAGCAGTGTTGAGCAACAGTTGAGCAATTGCTCTTATTGTGGAATTCAAGACAGGGTTGTTCTGTTCCCATAAAATAGTCCAGTTGATTAACTCAGTGTGGAATAAATTAAGTCCGTTTTTTCTGACCAGTCAATGGTACTGTGTGTAAACGCGTACATGTATTGCGTGTTTGTGTGCATGTTATTGAAGGCATTCTTACTCTCATCTGGAAGTGGTTAGCTGTTCGGGTATAAAGTGGTTCAGACCATTTCCAGGCTCTCCACTGGATCACAATGGAGTGGACTGTGCTGCTGTGTCTGCTGTGTGTGCAGGTCTGTGTGCTCACCTCCACATCCCTGCAAGCCCCACACAGAGCAGCTCTAGCAGAGGAGGGGATCCATGACAACAAAACTACGGTATGAATTAGACTCTCAATCTAGAAGTTGTGTTGTCACAAAGAGGCTTTTAGATGACATAGTTTGGCAAAATGTGTGTTTTGGAGTTTGCGATGTATATTTTTGTGCTTGTAACACGACCCAAATTTAAAGATCTCCATGAAGCGTGTTGAATCCAATCCTTCTACTTCTTACAAATTATGTTCAAGTCAAGATTTATGTTTTTGAGCTGTACAAATGATCTCTAAGTCATCTGCTGAGTAATGTCTACCCTCAGTCCACAAAAAGCATTTCAATCTAGAACTACTCAATCTAGAAGTGCTCACTGTCAGTTATGTCCTCAGAAGGACACTTTTGATTCATGTGAGACATTATGGAGTTATGTGAATCACTTGAAGTTATAACGCAAGTCTTATTCTGATGTCAGGAAGAGGTCCTTGATGAGCTGTGGAATCAAGTGGAGGCTGTTACAGACGCTCCTTTCCCAGAATTAGGAGGATGCAAACACAGACCAGGGGGGTGTTCCCCTTTAGCCCCAAACCAGGTGAGACACGTTGTCCTGAATGCAGGACTGGTCTGGTCGGACTGGTCTGAGGGATGTTGTCATGTTGCACTGTTTTGGTGTGCCCAATGATGTTATGACTGCACTGGGGAACCTAAGTTGTTGGTTTGTGTTTCCGCAACCTTGTCATGATATTCAAACTGAAAACAAGTGATTTTTTGGGGGGGCGGGGGCGGTCCAGTGGGAGGTGGACCAATCCTTTAATAAAAACATTTGCAACATGCAAGAGACACAGTGTGTTTGCCATACTGGCAGAGTTTAGACATATTATTCGTCCTGTGTTTTACAGTTTGTTTTTAAATAGTATGTTATTCTAATCTACATGGACCTATGTGTCTGAAACGGAGTTCAATTGTATGACAGCTGTCAGAAAATCTAAATGTTGACTGAAGAACCAGCATTTTCCAGGTCTCTAGGGACAAAAGACAGACCGACTCCAAGAGAAAAAGGGGAAGAAAGGCAAAGCCACCATCCAGAAGTGGAGGTTTCTCCCTGCTTGGTGTACGTCCCTCTGTCTTTACATGAATCTACGTTAGGACTTTAGTCTTTCAATTATGACATCATTTCTAACTTACTGTCAGGAGTGGCTGAACTTTAATTTCCAAAAACCTATTTTAAATTTAAATGGTTTACTTTGAGAGACACCGGGAGAAGGTAAATCTTGGTAACCGAACATGTAGCAGGTACTGGATGTTTGTCTCGTCTTTCTGTTCGTCAGAGTTCCAGGACTAAGAGGCAGGAAAAGAAACGACCAAGAACTCTTCCGGGATCCGGCGGTGCCCTTGGACCACAAGGACCACCTGCACCAAATGCACCAACTGGAACACATGGACCACCCGCCCCGATGTCTTAGATTCTCTCACGCTGAAGCTTCCCTCTCAAGATGTTTCACCTTAGACAAGCAGCATGCGCCATCTTGGGTCAGTCGGGGAGCAACTGATTGCAGATCAAGAGGTCATGTGCCCCCTGTGTGTACTTTGCTTTCATTAGAAGCGTCTGCTAATAAGCGTCATAAGTTTCCTCTTGTTTTTGACTGCTGTGTCCCCTTTCCCGAGTCTGGCAGTTTTAAACAGACTTTGGAGTGCGTTTAACAAAGATCCTGAAGGAGATCAGCTTCGGCTGAAAACGATATTCTGTGGTTGCCAGATTCAGCACGTAACTTCTGTTTCTACCACTGGGTGACAAAAGTAAGCTGTAATGTATCATGCAATTATTTTGTTATTCATAATTTGAGTGCTTGCATAGCTTGTAAACGCTGAATAAAGTCAGTAACAAAAATACACATCAATGTGCACATTTACTGTGTGAAATCACTTACCTCACACACCCGGGAAGTCAGTGTTTATTCAAAACATGCACAAAGATCATTTCATTCCAGAAAGTGCGTCTCTTAATTGGCTGTGAGATATACAAGAGACATCTACCATATGAGATAGACACACTGCAGAGAGAGCAGGGATGAGACGTATAATAAACACTGATGAAAACATGTTACAAATCCAGCTGTCAGCAACGTTCCAGTAGAGCTGTTTATCAGCTCGGGGCTTCACTGGGTGGAACCCTGGGCTCTGTATCAGGAAGCACAACTCAAGAGAAACACATTTAAGAAAACAATCATGAACTGGTTCATAGCCTTTTCAGGATGTTATTGATTGATCTTCCATAGCATGTTCTGGATAAGCTCCACCACTTGGCAGTTTTTAGTTCTCTGATTCATACATTTGGGACAGAGAAGGTGGAGGAGAAGAGATCATGCTTGGATTGTCTGCAAATAATGTGATCATAATGTTACGATGATATCTGCCAAAAGCAGTGTTGAGCAACAGTTGAGCAATTGCTCTTATTGTGGAATTCAAGACAGGGTTGTTCTGTTCCCATAAAATAGTCCAGTTGATTAACTCAGTGTGGAATAAATTAAGTCTGTTTTTTCTGACCAGTCAATGGTACTGTGTGTAAACGCGTACATGTATTGCGTGTTTGTGTGCATGTTATTGAAGGCATTCTTACTCTCATCTGGAAGTGGTTAGCTGTTCGGGTATAAAGTGGTTCAGACCATTTCCAGGCTCTCCACTGGATCACAATGGAGTGGACTGTGCTGCTGTGTCTGCTGTGTGTGCAGGTCTGTGTGCTCACCTCCACATCCCTGCAAGCCCCACACAGAGCAGCTCTAGCAGAGGAGGGGATCCATGACAACAAAACTACGGTATGAATTAGACTCTCAATCTAGAAGTTGTGTTGTCACAAAGAGGCTTTTAGATGACATAGTTTGGCAAAATGTGTGTTTTGGAGTTTGCGATGTATATTTTTGTGCTTGTAACACGACCCAAATTTAAAGATCTCCATGAAGCGTGTTGAATCCAATCCTTCTACTTCTTACAAATTATGTTCAAGTCAAGATTTATGTTTTTGAGCTGTACAAATGATCTCTAAGTCATCTGCTGAGTAATGTCTACCCTCAGTCCACAAAAAGCATTTCAATCTAGAACTACTCAATCTAGAAGTGCTCACTCTCAGATTCATGTGAGACATTATGGAGTTATGTGAATCACTTGAAGTTATAACGCAAGTCTTATTCTGTTGTCAGGAAGAGGTCCTTGATGAGCTGTGGAATCAAGTGGAGGCTGTCACAGACGCTCCTTTCCCAGAAGTAGGAGGATGCAAACACAGACCAGGGGGGTGTTCCCCTTTAACCCCCAACCAGGTGAGACACGTTGTCCTGAATGCAGGACTGGTCTGGTCGGACTGGTCTGAGGCATGTTGTCATGTTGTACTGCTTTAGTGTGCCTGATGATGTCATGACTGCACTGGGGAACTTAAGTAGTTAGTTTGTGTTCCTGCATCGTGTCATGCCGACATCCAAACTGAAAACAAGTGAGTTTTGTCTGTGTGTGTGTGTGTGTGGGGGGGGTTACAGTGTGTGGTGGACCACACCTTTAATGAAAACATTTGCAACATGCAAGAGATACATACATGACAACACAACATGTGTTTGCCATACTGGCAGTATAGACACATTATGTGTCCTGTACTATATTGTTTGTGCTTACACAGTATGTTATTCTACATGGATCTATGTGTCTGAAATGTAGTTGTATTGTACTTACTGTCAGGAGTGGCTGATCTTTAATTTCTATCACCTATTTAAATTTAAATGGTTTACTTTGAGAGACACCGGGAGAAGGTAAATCGTGGTAACCGAACATGTAGCAGGTACTGGATGTTTGTCTCGTCTTTCTGTTCGTCAGAGTTCCAGGACTAAGAGGCAGGAAAAGAAACGACCAAGAACTCGGCCGGGATCCGGGAGTGCTCTTCGTCCTGGACCAACCGACCGTGACGTCTTAGATCCTCTCATCCTCCCCGATGTTTCACCTTAGACAAGCAGCGTGCGCCATCTTGGGTCAGTCGTGGAGCAACTGAATGCAGATCAAGAGGTCCTGGGTTCATGTGCCCTGTATTTAGCTTTCATTAAAAGCGTCTGCTAATAAGCGTCATTCATCTCCTGTTGATTTTGACTTCTGTGTCCCGTTTCACGAGTCTGGCAGTTTTAAACTGACTTTGGAGTGCGTTTAAAAAAGATCATGAAGCCCAGCTTCGGCAGAAAATGATTTACTGTGGTTGCCAGATTCAGCACGTAATTTCTGTTTCTACCACTGGGTGACAGCAGTAAGCTCTGATTTATCATGCAATTCTTATGTTGTTCATAATTTGAGTGCTTGCATAGCTTGTAAACGCTGAATAAAGTCAGCAACGAAAATACACATCAACGTGCATATTTACTGTGTGAAATCACTTACCTCACAGACCCGGAAAGTCAGTGTTTATTCCAAAAATGCACTAAGATAATTTCATTCCAGAAAGTGCGTCTCTTAATTGGCTGTGAGACATTCAACATACATCTAACATGTGAGATAGACACACTGCAGAGAGAGCACGGATGAGACGTATAATAAACACTGATGAAAACAAGTTACAACACCAGCTGTCAGCAACGTTCCAGTAGAGCTGTTTATCAGCTCGGGGCTTCACTGGGTGGTGCCCTGGGCTCTGTATCAGGAAGCACAACTCAAGAGAAATACATTTAAGAAACCAATCATAAACTGGTTCATAGACTTTTCCTGACCTTATTGATTGATCTTCCATGCTAGTGAAAGTACCAGGAATACTCTATCATCTATTTTACATTATGTGCTGTCATAAACGAAGCAATTTTAGTCTTGAATTTAATGCAATATATGAATCTTGCCAACTTTTTGCCTTTCCATATTCATCTTTTGGTTTAAGTAATAATCGTTCATAATCAATAATCATTTTTTACAATGTCCTAAAACCGAAGAGCACAGTAAGGAGTGTCTTCTATTGGCCGTCTCTCTCTCTCTCTTTCTCTCTCTCTCTCTCTCTCTCTCTCTCTCTCTCTCTCTCTCTCTCTTTCTCTCACACACACACACACACTCTCTCTCATTCTTTTTCTCCTTCTTTATCTATCTCTTTCCCTGTTTCACTCTCTTCTCATTTGTTCTTCTCTCTCCTCTTGCTCTCCCCCCCCCCCCCCTCTCTCTCTCTCTCCTCTTGCTCTCCCCCCACGTCTCTCTCTTTCTCTGTCTCCTACACTTAGTCAGAGTAACAGTACAGTGAGGTGACATATTCCCAGAAGCTTATCAGTAGATTCAGACCAGACTGGTGGATCTAAACCAGGGGATTTTATAACCTTCCCAAGACAGAGTCAGCACACAAGGTAAGAAAGATAGTCAGTTACAGGGGTAAAATTAGTATTGTTATCATACATTATCTTCAGAAATGTGAAGGAAACTCAACCTGTATAAAAAGTATACTGTATACAATATTTAATTATTTACTGCAAGATTCAGTACAGCCAGAAAGTAATAATACAACTATAAAGTTTAACTAAAAGGATTCACCTTTCTTGCAATTAGTTTATTTAAGACTTATTTTGTGTTAACATCTATAAATTGCATTTTCAAATCCTATGTGATGTTGTTCAGCTAATTCAGTTTAGAGTTTGCTTACCTAATAAACAGACTTCTGTAAATGAGCAAGAATCTAACACAAAGACCTGTGCTCGGGTAGGTGTCGGATTTTGACAGAGTGCCATCTCCATCTGGACCCAAGGAATGTGTTTGTTTTGTTTGTCCTCACGCTTCCTTTCTGGAAGTTTGGAAAAGGGTTAAATTAATATAGTCTTCTATTGGCAGCTTAACTGGTGACACTTTGCACAGACAAAAAGCTTACTCGCATTAAACTTGATCAAAATGGGTTCATTATTACCAACTTGCACCTACTTCCTGCTTGTATTAACAGAATCATCCAATGAAAATGGATCTTTCCGAAGGAGAGGACTACGAGTACCATGACAACATGAGCCTATTTTACCATGACAACTACAGCTACGAGGACTACCACACCGTATGCGAGAAGAGTGACGTGCGCTTCTTTGCCCAGATCTTCTTGCCTGTGGTGTATGCCTTGTGCCTGGTGGTGGGGTTGGCTGGCAACACCCTGGTAGTGGCCGTCTACGCCTACCGCAAACGCCTGAAGACCATGACGGACGTATACCTCACCCACCTCGCAGTGGCCGACCTCTTCCTGCTCTTCACCCTTCCGTTCTGGGCCGCCAATGCTGTGCAGGGCTGGGAGCTAGGCGAGGCTCTCTGTAAGATAGTCTCTGCCTCTTACACGGTCAACTTCACCTGCTGCATGCTGCTGCTAGCCTGTATTAGCCTCGACCGCTACTTAGCCCTGGGTCGAGCTCAGGGTAGACAACAAGGAGTCCTGGGAAGGGCTCTCCAACGACGTCACAGCGGGAAAGTGTGTGTGGCGGTGTGGGCCGTGGCCCTGCTCTTAGGCCTGCCTGAATTGATCTTCTCCACAGTGAAAGAGTCCACCAGCAGGAGGATGTGTCTGACCGTGTACCCTTACATCATGGCTCAAGAACTCAAGGCTTGCCTGGAGGTGGTGGAGGTCCTCCTTAGCTTCCTGCTGCCTCTCCTGGTCATGGTTTACTGCTACTATCATGTGGGGCAAGCGCTACGGGGTCTCCCTGAGCAGGGCAGGGGCAGGAAGTGGAAGGCTGTGCGGGTGATGCTATTGGTGGTGGGAGTTTTTGTGGTTACCCAGTTGCCTTACAATACAGTGAAGGTGTTCCTCGCTATGGACTCCGTCTACACACTGGTGACCCACTGTGGGGCGAGCAAGGCTTTGGATCGTGCGGCTCAACTCACAGAGAGTTTGGCTCTGATCCACTGTTGTTTAAACCCAGTGCTTTACGCTTTGGTAGGGTCCTCTTTCCGTCAACACGTGCTGAAAGTTGCCAAGATGGTTGGAGAGAAAAGGAGGAGAAGGAGAAGAGAGGCAGGTCAGAGAGAAGAGCAGGCGGTGGAGATGTCCTTCAACTCTCATTCAGCCTCTCAGAAAACAAGCACTTTCTCAATATGAATGACTTACTGCTACTAAACTCTAACAGTCAGACATGGGTTAAAATACTTTTTTGTATTCAAATTAGGTAGGTTTACCTACCTGTTATAGCTGTGCATGCAAGGTTGTTGAAATGTTGAAATGTATTTACATTATAATCAACATTGTTAGTTATTATAGTTAGCCACATATCAACATATTTAGTAAAAATATTGTAAATGTATAGGGAAGCCAATAAAAAGTATGTCTAAATACTACAATGCATTTTTCCCATAGTGGAACTAGGCTACATGAAATACAGAAAATAAGGTACAGTACTTGTGAACAAAGCTATTATCTGGGCTGGCATTATGTAGTCAGTAGCTATGCTAGGCCAGTCCTCTCTAGAAATGTGGACAGCCTAGATTTCCAGCAAAGGGAATGTTTACATATTTGCCTATTAAATGTCAACAATTCTGTATTGCAATTGTAGAGGATTTCAAAATACACTTTTTTCCCCACCATCTCCAAAAGTAGTTGTAGGTTAGGCAACATTAAAGTGAGTTAAAGCACACTGGTTCAGTCTTACATCAAGGCCTTTAGACGAGGGTACTTTACAAAGTAGCACAATTTTTCTCTTTTTTCTCAAGCAAACAGTGCTGCAATTAGACTGTTCTAGGAAGTTGCTGTTTGTTGTTGCCTGGTCTCAAACGTAGCACTCACTAGTTAGGTTTTAGGATCGTCGCTCTGGATAAGATCGTCTCCTAAATGATTGTTCCCCATGCTGAAAAAGATAAAGGGTGTTTTCCCCCCCCCCACAAATTAACCCGTATCAAATACCGTCGGTTTATAAACAGCTGGGTAATATGGTACGATTGTAGAACACGCCAAGTTGCCAGGCATGACGGAATTCAGAGATGCTTATTGCGACCTAAATTCCTCAGGACATCTGAACCCCACATTTACAGCACATCATTCTTCCGCGTGACAATGAGCAGGAAGCAAGCATCAGCCCTCCAGGAACAGACGAGCCGCTCCCAGGATGAGGTAAACCCGTGTTTCTGTCCTTCCAAACACAACCTTGGAAAAAAGATAACCTTGGAGTGTACAGTGTAGTATACTTCATGTCTTTACTTACAATGCCCTTGTGAAAAACAATGGGACTTCTGTGGTGAGTTGCAGATAAGTGTTTGTAGGATCTGCCAATGTCCCTGCCAAAGAAACCTTGCCTGACTAGTTGTGGATGGAAAATTGAGGCTGCAATCATTCATTTCCTTCAGGAAATATTTAATAACTGCTGCACTGGTTGGCATTTGAGCTTGCAAAAAATGTGGGATATTCATGCCATTCTGTCATCAATATTTCCTTTTTGTAATGTGACTTTTGATGCTTTGCTACCCCATGTGTTTTCACATATGGGAACTCTTACCAATGCCTCCATCTGTTCATAGCTGCCCCCCCCCCCCCCCCCCCCCCCCCCAAACAAATAACACATGTACAACACACACACAACTTTCCACAATCTGGGGTTTCTTTGATCTTCTTAACACCCTGTACTGTTTGTATTTTGTTTTTTAATTATGTGGGTGATTAAAGTTGAGAAGCTCCATGACTTAACAGTTCACAGGAGTTTATTTTTATGTTTATTATAAAACTTTGGTCCAAAAATGTGCAAATATAACAAAACAAAAAAAAGTTATTTTGATTAGAAAAAAATAACATAACATTCAAAAGTGCTAGATAAGGCACTTCCAATTGGTTTATGAACATAAAGACAATAATTTTCTAAAGGCTGATTGAATCATCACAATAAGGCAGTTGACTGGCATTCTTCAAGTTAACAAAACTAGAAAAAGGAATAATTTCCTTATAAATTAAGTACAAAATAAAACAATATCTATCCAAATATATAACTATAAATACTTATTAGGAAAAATCACTTTAGCCTATGATATGGCAGTGTCACAGTCATTTAGAAATAATAATTAAACAGTAACGATCATATTAGGTTTGCAGCAATTCAACATAAGATTATGGTTACTAACGAAACCAACATCATGTGAACTCATGCAATCTACAGCACCAATCTAGATAGTGATGGGATATACTGCCTGTTATCAGATTATACTCTGTAACTGTATAAAGAGACATTGAATGGATTTGCTTAGACATTAAGATGGTGTCCTTTTCAGTAAACAAATGTTTATATCTGGGTCTTATAAATCTGTTAAGCATCTAGAAAATGGTTAATAACAAGTAAAGAGAACACTGAAGGAAGGGATTCGGGGTTAGAAAACCCTGCAGACCTTAGTAGCACACTACACCCCTGTTGGATACAAAACTGAAGAAATCGAGAGGTGAACATAGAAGGATGTCTACTCCTTCTCTGCAGCGCTGCAGATTTTTTCCCTTACATGGAACCTAAATACGGTTTCATTATTGTCAACATCCCAAGCTTTCCCAAAAACTGAATTAGCAGTTTGTTTTTAATGCATCTATATCCTATGGTATATGTGTTAAATATATCATTATTTATTTGTACTTAAATCCCCTCTTATTGTCTTTATTCGCAATATGGCAGTTGGAAACGAGAAATGAGACAACGCCCATGTATGTGCGTGAGAAACAAACTGGGAAAGGATGAAAGAGTGCAACTGTTAATACAGGAATAGGCAGTGAACCTGAGGCTGGTAATGCAAGCCTTATTTTTGGACATGGGTCAATTCAGTAATTGAGAATCTGAACGTCAAACAGGTCGCAGACTCCTTCGTTGTCGTCCAGGTTGAAGTTGTAGTCCCCGGCCGTGCTCGGGGACAGCCGCAGGAGGGGGAACACTGGAGGAGGAGGCAAGGAGGGCAGAGGTCAGGCTGCAAAGTTTCCAACTTCATTATGGATTTTCTTTGTAACACTTTGTAAAATTCAGTCTCACCATCTGAGGACATCAGCTCATCTATCAGGTCAGCAACTCCTGAGAGGGAAGAGGAAATTTCACAGGGTAATATAGCACACAGGTACAAACACTGTCTCACACGAAGACACACACACTTCAAGATATTTATTGTCATTTATACGGTTTAACAATAAAACAATAAAAGAGAAATACCAAATGTTCAGAATTTCACCGTAACAGCCTACCTCAACCTTCACTCTGTTGCTCCCCCAATCACCCTTCCCCATCTACCTCTTCCACCACCTGTCCCCCCCCCCCCCTGTCCCCCCAGACTCACCCTCTCTCTCGTCCTTCATCTGATCCCCAGTCCCAGGGTGGAGCTTCAGCAAGCTGCCCACGTCCAGCAGGGACTGCAGCTCCTGGCCCGACACGTTCACCTGCTGCTGGGGGTCCAGAGCCGAGCCCAACACTGGCTGCATGCTCAGCACTGGTTCAGTCTGGGCGTGGCACTCTGCAAGAATACAACACAGCCCGTCTAGTAAACACATAAAAGGTATGTTCAAAACTTTCCAGAAGCCTAATCAATGAGTCTTTTATGAACACATTGAAATGGCATTGACTTTGTTTGCCTTTAGGCGTGAACTGAGTTTTCTGTCCATAAGATGGCCTAAACTGCTGAAGTGAAGCGAATATACCACAAGAAAAATGGAAATCGGAACCCCTGTATCCTGCCCACATATCTGGAGCTCTGGCTCATTTCCGTACCCATCTGCATGTCAGGAGGGCTGGAGGAGGGCGTCAGGTCGTCGCTGCGCCCCAGCGGCGCCATCTTGTGGCTGACTGCGTGCCCCAGGTCATGCATCCCAGAGGGACTAGAGGACGGGGTGTGGGGCTGGCCCTGGGCTGAGAGCATGGGGAACGTCTGCAGGCTGGCAGGGGTGGTGGGAGGGGTGGGCATGGAGGACAGGTCCTCGAGAGGAGGCACAGAGAAGACCACAGGCTTGGAGGATTCATGCTCCCTGTTAATGAGCATCACCTTGATGGGAGCAGACTGGCTCCGCAGGTTCACCTGATATTTCTTCTGGCCCTTCTGACCCTGGACGGAGACGGAGGAAGGGTGGTGAAGATGCAGACTATTTATTTTTATCGAAAAATAAGACGATGTTATGTAATTTTAGGATGTTCAGGGATGTGTATGTGCATGTGCGGGGCATGCCACGACTTTCCGGCTGTGTGGAGAATAAAGTCTTTCAGTTTGATTCGAACATACTGTATGGGATTGAGACCGGACCAGAGAGACAATGGAAATGGGTCAAACATTACACAAGAGTACACAACAGACAGTAGACCATGTTGGATGAAAGCAAAGTCTCTCCACACAAGAGAGATCTACATGATACCAAGCTCTAACGTGCATTTAAATCATCCCACTTTTATGACAAGGCCTCATCTAATATTGTTAAAAAAAAATGTGTGGAGAAAGAATGTGAGGGGAGAAAGAATATTCAAAGTTACCGTCTCGGGCATTGGCACCTCCAGTTGAGTCCCAGAGGGAGCCACCACAGCCAGGAGAGTGTCTCCGACGAAGGCATCACACACATCCTCATGTGAAATGTACTTATATGTATGTAGAGTTAAGGAATAAAGAGGGGCTTCAAGGGAAGGGGGAATAACTGTCCATGAACAATCATGAATAACTGGAAACACAAGATCACGTTGCTTACACTAGCAGGAGATGAAAACCACACCACCGCACGGACACAGTACACCCATTAGAAACCCTCCTCTGTTCAAAGAGCAAACAATAGAAGAATGAGACATGCATTTCTTTCAACTGATGTCATGGAAATCTCATGACTGCTTAGGACAGTAACAGAGACGATGTGCTCGCTTGTGTCAGTAAGGTAAACAGATATGGCCTTGAGAGAGCTGAAGTGGAAAGGAAATGGGAGTAAATAAGCAGTATTAAATCGTTTTTTAGAAGAAAAAGATATCGACTGACAACGCTGTCCTCATTCATGTGTGTGATGTTCTGCTCCAGCCAGGCCTTCTGACTGTCCAGTTCCATCTCTTTTCTCTCCAGCTCAGATATCTGAGCCTTCAGCGTCTCCACCTGGTCCAGAACCTCCTGGGTCTGACAGCCCAGGTTCTCCCCCCTGAAAAGACAAAGAGGAAAGGCACAAACACAGGCGTCACACATTTAGCAGACGGTCTTATCCAGAGCGACTTACAGTAAGTACAGGGACATTCCCCCCAAGGCAAGTAGGGTGAAGTGCCTTGCCCAAGGACACAACGTCATTTGGTGTGGCCGGGAATCGAACTAGAGACCTTTAGATTACTAGCCCGATTCCCTAACCGCTCAGCCACCTGACTCCCTACACACATCTCCTTTCTTCCATGCATGTGTGGCTTGTTTAGAACAACGGCCACCTCTCCCTAACCTCCACTGGATGATGTTCTTGGTTTTCTTCTCGATGAGCCCCACCCCTTCCAGCACGTTTGTGATGTCATAGATCCTTCTCTTCTGCCGCACTGCAAGACTGTCAGCAGCCTGTGGATTAAGATGGAGAGAAAAAAGAGACATTTTTTAGGTCGTGCTTACAACTTCCAACCATGGAATTGTTCACAAAGATGCTGGCATTTTGGCAGGCAGTACTAGGGACATAATAGTGAAGGAGAAAGCACTCAAGCATGAGCAGAGGGAAAGGCACTTAATTAATTCAAGACTCTTACAAAATCAAGCTTTACAAACAAACCAAATGCACTCCACACACAGAAACTACTAACAATTACAAGAAGGGAGGGGGTTGAGGGGGAAGGGAAAGGAAAGGAGCCTTGCTGAGTAAACATTAGCTTGCTTTGGCGCGCAAGGAGGGAGGGAAAACTCCTTATCATCACAGTGAATTGAAAGGAGGAAAAGAAAGTGTGAGACTTGGCATCTTAGTGAATACTGAGTAAGTGCTCAAGGTATTAGTAGCAATGGTCACACTACAAGTAATAGCCATAGTACTGCAACAATAGCTGCGACTAAATACCCAGCAGTATTAAGCACAAATGGTTTCTTATTTCATATATCAGACGGAAAATCCCGGAAAGAGATTTTTTGGAGCAAAGGTAACGAAACAGTTGAGATGAAGTGAACAGAGGGAGAGGGGGAGGGGATGAGGGCGATAAGGGGGTATGCGCAGGTGTCCCATAAACGTGAGTGGGGAAATGAAAAGAAGAAAAAAAAACTGGAATGACTTGAGAGTCTGAATGGACCACTTTCACAATTGTATTACGTTATGCCGTTTTTCAATTTTTATTTTAATCACTGATTGATGAATAAGGGGAAATTGGCTAGCTTTTTGCTGAGTTGCCTTGGGAAATTTACTGATGGTGTTTATAAAACGTGACTGTAACAACGATTACAAACTGACTTTAAGCCGTGAAACAAAGCACTTGTTTCTCAACCCAACCAAGGTATCTAGCTAGTACAGTACGTGTCTAAAAAGCCTAATCAGTTCACGTTGCCTGCGGTAGTCTACCTGAATGAATATAATCAATGCACCTGACTTGACACTGGTGGCACGATGGTGAAAGGGGTTAGCTGTCCTTTGTTCACGTTTGCTGACTGAACAGCAAGGAAAACAGACAATTCACAAACGAAGCTTGACCAATACAAATAATTGCTGTGTTCCAACTTAAGTTCATAACTGACCACTTTGAGATCAAGTACTCCGTCCTTTGCTTCTTGTAGCAGTGTCACAAACTTGATGGTAAGGAGACCCAAACTTTTCTCGTGGCGACTAGATCCCCCGTTCGACTGACTCGAGCGCACAGACTCTGCCATTGTCTCGAGCTCCAGTGTAAGAAATGTTTCTTCCACAGAAAACTTGATAGTAGTCTTACTTATTTGTAAGACAACGACTTTGATTCACGATGAGTTGTAAATTCACCTAATTTACCTCAGGAAGACAGCAAATCGGTTTGAGGGGTTTTTAAATGAACGGATATTACGTTAGGTTACAGTTGTCAAGGCAACGACACCTCCTTGACTCCACCTCTATCCCTAGTCACATCCCCTTTTAAAAGATTACTAATTCAACTTAATGTAAAATCCAAACTGAAAATAACTGTTCAAGATAAAGACGGGTTTATACTGATTTAAGGAAACCACAATTATTTTATTGCGATGTTGACGATTCATGATATAAAAACAATTGTTAATAACTTAATAAAATATTTACAAAACGTAAACTTGGCACAAGGGGTGAATTTATAACTTCATATTCACCTATCACTTCACAAATATTGGTAAAGATTGATTCCTTTAAATGAGTTTAATCCAACTTTCTCGACCTCAGGTGTGTAATTAATCATGTAAACTGAGGTTAGAAGTCTTTCAGCACACTGGTCAATCGTCTCATTTTGTCCTCCATGGTTTTCTTGCTGCTCTCTGTCTCCTCAAGAAGCTGTCGCATTTCCTCCTCCACCTGAAACACACTCTGATTGGCCTGTTCAATCTGTTTCTGCTTCTCATTGGCCAGTCTCAAGAGCTCTGTCTGATGGGACACCTGCACACACTCCAACTGCCTTCGAAACGCATCATCCATGCTATGGAGCTTCTCAACTACAGCTCTGGAGGACCAAGAAAATAACACAATTCCACATTGAGCTGAAAAGAATAATTCTTACTTTAGGTCAGCAATTTAAAGATGTAAAAGTATTTTGTAACTTAAGTCTTACTTGTGTGCTTCCGAAGCCTTGTCTCTCTCCTCAAGCAGCAGGGTTTCTTTAGAGTCAAATTTGTCTTTCATGCGCTTCACCTGGCTCTCTAGCCGAGTCAGCAGGTCTGCCTTCTCCTGCCACTTCTTATTGGAAGCACTATGGGAGACAAGAGATGGTAATCACACACATGCAAACACACACACACGCACACACCATTTCTAACACAAACCATCTCACACACAAACCATCTCACACACACACACAATCTCACACACACACACAAACCATCTCACACACACACAAAAACCATCTCACACACACACACACACACACACCTGTAGGCCCTCTTGACCTCGTCTAGCTCCAGCTCCTTATCCTCCAGCTGCTGTTTGAGCTCCTCCTTGCGGAGGCTGAGTTGCTCCAGCCTGTCGCGGAGCTCCACCAGGGGGCCCGTCTCCTCCTCCAGCTGCTGCTGGAACCTCCTCTGGGCCTGGACGCTCTCCTCACGCAGCCGACGCACCTGCTCATCCCGCTCCTGCACAGCCTGCCCACGGGGAGGGAGGGGGGGAGAGAGGGGGAGAGGGGGAGGAGAGAGGGGGAGGAGAGAGGGGGAGGAGAGAGGGAGAGAGGGGAGAGGGGGAGGAGAGAGGGAGGAGAGAGGGGGAGGAGAGAGGGGGAGAGGGGGAGGAGAGAGGGGGAGAGGGGGAGGAGAGAGGGCGAGGAGAGAGGGCGAGAGGGGGAGGAGAGGGGGAGGAGAGAGGGAGGAGGGAGGAGAGAGGGAGGAGAGAGGGGGAGGAGAGAGGGGGAGGAGAGAGGGAGGAGGGAGGACAGAGGGAGAGGAGAGAGGGCGAGAGGGGGAGGAGAGAGGGCGAGGAGAGAGGGCGAAAGGGATAGGAGAGAGGGCGAGAGGGGGGGAGTGAATACAAAAGATTAAGAGTGAATACACGGCTGACGGTAGTGATGACACTGACGTCGCTAGCGGGCTAGCTAGCTACCTCTTTGAGTTTGCGGATGGTCTCCGTCTGGTCGTCGATGACCTTGGCTTTGATCCTGAGGGCGTCGTTGTCTCGTTCGTTCTGTTTCTTCTGCGACTCCAACTCAGTGGACAGCACCTCGATCTTAGCCTCCAGACGACCCCTGTCCTGAGCCAATGATGCGCCTGCGTGAGAGAAGGGGGAGGAGTCAGACACGGATGAGTCAAGGACGGGATTGGATGTGTGAGAGATGGGTTACTGGGTCGATTCGGAATAGAATAAAGGAGACGTGAAGGCTGTGAGTGAAAGTGAATGACAGAGAGCCTTAACGTCCCACATGCTGTCATGACACAACAAAACAAGAAGCCGTCCAGTCATTGTGGTTATGCCTGCGTATATTCAGATGTCCACAAGATGGCAGTAGCATTACATTTGCTCCTCTACAGTCAACACAGAGTACGTCATGATCTATTATCTGTATTTGTTAAACAGTGCTGTATACTGTGGGCGCCCTGCAGACTGGTGCCATGGTACCTTGCTGTGCCAGCTCCTGGCCCCAGATCTTCCTCTCGGCCCTCAGGCCGTCTATGACCGACTCCTGGGCACTGAGCTGAGCCAGGAGGCGGGACTTGTCCTTCTTCATAAGCTCCAGCTGCAGGTTGAGACGGCGGTCCTGCTCCACCCCTGCCTCCAGGGGGCGCAGGCGAGCCTCGGGAGAGCAGAGGGACAGAGCGTGACCAGGGGGCCCGTGGGACAGAGAAACAGACGGACGGTGGGAGACAGGCAGAGGCACAGAGACAGGTAGAGGGAGAGAGACAGAGACAGGCAGAGGGAGAGAGACAGAGACAGGCAGAGGCACAGAGACAGGTAGAGGGAGAGAGACAGAGACAGGCAGAGGGAGAGAGACAGAGACAGGCAGAGGGAGAGAGACAGAGACAGGCAGAGGGAGAGAGACAGAGACAGGCAGAGGGAGACAGACAGAGACAGGCAGAGGCACAGAGACAGGGACAGGCAGTGAGACAGGCATGGAGACAGACACAGAGAGACAGGCAGAGGGAGAGAAAGAGAGACAGACAGAGAGAGACAGGCAGAAGGGAGAGAAAGAGAGAGGCACGCAGAGATACAGACAGGTAGAGGGACAGACAGAGGTCACTCTCGACAGAGGAAACCAGATGGATGGTTAGCTGCTGTGGCATATTTTATCACCGTAAGTCCCTG
Organism: Hypomesus transpacificus; assembly: GCF_021917145.1. Taxonomy (NCBI): domain Eukaryota; kingdom Metazoa; phylum Chordata; class Actinopteri; order Osmeriformes; family Osmeridae; genus Hypomesus; species Hypomesus transpacificus. Next base: position 11,559,007 of record NC_061069.1, read on the forward strand.
AGGCTTTTCCCTCAACTTCTCACTGAGACTCATCATGAAGAGGGGAAAGACACAGACAGCTTGCTAACTTTTGCCCCCTGCAAATGAAGACAAATACAATCTCAATGCCACCTGGAAAACCACATATCCCATGAATACCTTGAGCTCGGTAATTGCATCCTTCTTGGATTTGATGAGCTCAGCAATGCGATTCTTCTGCTCCTTGACCATAGCAGTGAGATCCTGCACCAGAGAGCCAGACTGTTTCTCTCTCTGCTGGGAGCGGGCCAGGGCCGCCCTCACCTCCGACACCTCCACACTCAGGTGATCATATCCCTCCTTCACCTAGAGAAAGAGGTGGAGGGGAGATCGAGAAGGTGTTCAAGGCCCTGCTCAAAATCTATTCAACTGCCACGTTTCTTCGCCATTCACCTGGACCATTCAGTCTATTCAGTGTATCTTAGTGTTGAATTATTTATATATTAGTTATATTTTCCAGTCAGGGTGGAAGGATACATATCAAACAGCATTTGAATGACATTAATTAATAAAGATTGTCAACAAAAAGTTAGTTCAGATGTCAGATTTGACTGCACATGTTTTTCATTCCATAAACTTGATGACTTTGGTCTTTGTCAGAAAGTACGCAAACTTCTTCCATGGCATTTACATTTTCATCAATCAATGTCTACACGTTCATCAATCAAAGGTTATACAAGGAGATCATCTAGAAAACCTGTCTGTCTCAATTGGACCAGCAATTTGTAGGTACTCAAAAACACTGTGGTTAAGGTCAAAGTTCAGTGTTTCAGAATTGGCATGGTGGTACCATACATTAGTCTCTCAAAAGAGAGTGATTGGAAAAAACAACAATTAAGATCTATTTTAAGAGCTTTTCTGCTGTATTGGAATAGTTTCAGTGTAGAGTGACAGGAGATGTAGAAGAGAGGACATACAGGAAATGGACATACAGGAAATGGACATACAGGAAATGGACATACAGGAAATGGACATACAGGAAATGGCCCAGGCTGGAATCGAACCCTAGTCTGCATGATACGCTCTCTCAACTGGTAAGCCACCGGGGCGCCCTGACAACGACAATTTTAGAGGGTGATTAAACTCTTTCCTCTCAGACGACGCTAGCAGAAAGACGCTACTGTGTTTCAGCTGAGGTACGGACAGACCTCAGTGAAGCCTGGACAGACCTCAGTGAAGCCTGGACAGACCTCAGTGTAGCCTGCACAGACCTCAGTGAAGCCTGTACAGACCTCAGTGAAGCCTGGACAGACCTCAGTGAAGCCTGGACAGACCTCAGTGTAGCCTGCACAGACCTCAGTGTAGCCTGGACAGACCTCAGTGAAGCCTGGACAGACCTCAGTGAAGCCTGGACAGACCTCAGTGAAGCGTGTGGCCTCGATGGTGAGGGCCATGCGGAACTCGTCCTCCAGGGCGGCATACTGCTGCTTTCCCTCTGCCAGTCTCTCCTCCAGCTCCGACACCCGCTGGGCGTGTCTCCGCTCGGCAGACTCCGCCTCCTTCGCCACTGCCTCGCGGAACTCCGTCCCACCCGGCACCAGCCTGGACTCCAAATCCTTTCTGTGAAGAAGAAAAAATAAACATCAAAACTAAGTACAAAAAACTGTAATCTACATTGTGATAGTGTCATTTTAGTTGTATTGGAACCTTTGGGAGACACAACCCAAGAATTCTGCGGGCCCCTTAATGCGTCAGACAGGGTCTCTAGTAAAGCAGCAGCACTGTAACTAGCATGAGCACTAGTTTTACCTGTACACCTGTTCCCTGGAGGCCAGCAGTTCATGCAGCTGCTGCTGCTTGTCTTTGTGCTGCTTGGCCATGGCCTTGTGGATCTCCACCTCTCTCTTCATGGCGGCAGCCTTGTTCTCCAACTCCTGCTGTCTCTTCATCTGGAAGGTCAACTTCACCGGTCAGAGGCTAGGAATCTTCTGGTAGCCATGACGCTTTATCCGTAATCATGGCCGATTATGACCATTGTAAAATAGACTGGCCTAATCTGACATCAAGGTAATATCCTATCTTGATATTCAAATCATCTCTTGCCCAGCTAGCTACCTCCTCAGCCTGTTGGCGGGCCCTCAGTGCTTCCTTGTGGGCCACGCTGTCCTCCAGGCTGCGTAGCGCCCTCTGCTGGTGGTCCTCCTGCTGGCGCGCCTGCTCCAGCTGCAGGGCCAGACCCTGGCTCCTCTCCTCCAGCTCCTCCACCCGAGCCTGCAGCCCTGAGCGCTCCGAACGCTCCCTGAGGAGCAGCTCCTTCAGCCTGGAGGGAGGAAGTGAGTGAGGGAGAGAGGGAGGGAGGGGAAGGGAGGGGAGGAGATGAGAGGAGAGGAGAGGGGGGAAAGAGAGAGGAATAGGCACAAACAGAAAAGCAAAGAGGGAGAGAACAAAAGATGGACACAATTAGACAAGGTAGAGAGTGGAAGATAGGGAGCAAAGTGAGCCTGTGATGGGGGTGGGGGGCGGACAGGGTCATTAGTGCTGGCCGGGGAGCTGCAGTGGAGTTGGCAATTAAGACAGATTCATGCGTCACCACTGACATATGCTTGTCACCGTGACTGCCATAAGCACGATTTATCTTGGGAGGGTGAAAAAGACAAGGGCAGTACATCAGGACACAGCAAAGCGCGGCCATCTATCTCCGCAGAACTTGCCAAAAGGATGCACTGTTTTAGTGACAAAGACTCTTTGAATGGTTTACATTATGGATAATTAGGCCCTGCAGTATTCAATGGCAAGGCGCACGCAGGCTAGATACACTGTAGATAGGTGTGAAAGCTCTTGCCAATGCAAATGCTCCAAGCACTAAGCTTCTAGGAAGGTGTGTTGCTTTTATGTAATGGAAAATGAAAGCCTGAATTTCTAAATCTACTGTGAAGTACATTTACTTTAATGTGCCATTAGTGCATTAGGGTCCATCTAGTGTGGCAGGGTTAGTGTGTTCCAGATATTTTTATGGGCTGTACAGGACCGAGTAGAAGAATGTGTGTACGTGTATTTATGTTTATGTTGGCACGTGTATGAATCTTTGTGTGTGTGTGTGTGTGTATGTATTTATGTGTATGTGTGCACGTGTATGAATCTATGTGTGTGTGTGTGTGTGTATGTATTTATGTGTATGTGTGCACGTGTATGAATCTTTGTGTGTGTGTGTGTGTGTGTGTATGTATTTATGTGTATGTGTGCACGTGTATGAATCTTTGTGTGTGTGTGTGTGTGTGTGTATGTATTTATGTGTATGTGTGCACGTGTATGAATCTATGTGTGTGTGTGTGTGTTGTGACCTGTCTGTGGTGTGCAAGGCCAGGCTCTGCAGGTCTTTCTCCTCGCTGGCCTGTGTCTGCAGGCTCTTCATCTGCTCTGTCAGCTTCCTGACAGCCTGCTCTGCCTTCCAGCGCCTCTCCCTCTCCTGGTCACGCTCCTCCACGATGGCCTGGCACACACACACACACACACACACACACAAGAATCCTTGATCTTCTGCTGTACTTTCTTTCTGCACAATTTCTAAGTTTCTTTAGATAAAAGCATCTGCTCAAATAGATCAAATGTAACTAGAGGAGACACAAAACACACACTGCACAGACACACACAGAATCTATTACACAATCACAGAGTCATGCACAACTGGCACACAACGGAGACTACATTCCTGCCACTATTAATCAGTCCAAGTACATGGCCAACAGCAATGAGTCCTGATGGACTTAAAGACACGTCTGTTCATGTTTTTTATATGCAACAAAGTAAATAATTTGATGATATGAAGATTGACTTTGACCAAAATGTACAAATATTACTACTAAAACCTCAAACGTCATCAAACTGTCACCGTGGGCAATATTTGGAGAACGTGCTAACTCATCGTATCCATGTGGGTTCAATGCCCTAGAGCCAGTGATGCATGAGTCCTAGTCCATCATGGTCCTTACCCTGTAGGTCTCCTCCTCCCCAGTGGACCTGCTGCTCCTGTCCCCCGGGGCTCTGGGAGGGTTGAGGCCCTTCCTGGCTGGCCCCACCATGTCTGCAGGGCCCGGGGCAGCACATGGGCCTCCCGCCTTCCTCCAGGTGCCTGCTGCACACTTTGAACCTCTGCCTTTCCGTCTCTCTGGGTCGCTGCGCGTGTAAAAAAAAAAAAACGGTTTATTTGAAACAGCTGAAAAAGTGACATCGTAAAAATAAAATAAAAAGAGAGAAAAAAAAGGGCGTATTCTCCGATTAACCGTCTTGCTTTGCAAGGTTTCTAAATTAGTCTCGAAAAAGTTATTCTGTGGACCGGCAAACTTTTCACACCACCGTGTCTTCCACGAGGGCATCAGAGACTGCCAAAACAAAATGAGGGTGAGTCAAAGCAGGTGTCAGGAGAAGCTGATGAAGTAAGATGAGGGGGCAGAGCCAGGCTCGGGTGTCATCTATCACATGTAAGTGATGACAGCTGTAATCTGAAGGAGTAGAGGAGGAGAGTTTAAACCATGGGTGGGAGGGAGAGATGGATGGGCCAACCTACTGAGGATCAGGGGAACTCATTATATCACCCAGGTACTCATTAGGCTGTTGGCTCGTAAACAAGGCAAAGAAGAGAGGCTCTGTATATCCTCTAACCCTAAGATACCGTCATCCTGACAGTAAAACGGTATATTGCCAATATATGAGCATTTATGGGCAATATTGTTTGGGAACTATTTAGACAGAGGACAAGATGCCCTTTTGTACATTTTGTATGGTATAATTATATATATTTTTTTTTTGCATATCATAATCATAAAATGACAGGTTATAATGCTTATCATGTAATTTAAGTGTACAGTATTAGCCTTAACCCATGTCTTGTGTTTGTAGTCTTAGTACCCAGTGACTGCATTAAGTGTAGATTGGCACATGGAAGACAGACAACGCCTCCACCTGTGTGTTCTCCTGGCCCCGGCCTCCTTAACGGGCCTCTTCACTGTGGCTCTGCCTCTCCTCTGCTGGGCTGCCGCCATCCTGGGGCCTCGACGGCTCTCCTTCCCGCTGTCACAGTCACTTTCTGACGTGTTGTCAATGTCCCTCTTGGGCTTCCTTAGTTCCACTGAGGGGGCGGAGTTGCTGTTGGCATCGCCAGTAGGTTTCTGAGACAGAGGTTTCTGAATAGGGGTTAACACGGGTGATCAACAATATCCAAAAACAAACACCTTCGGTAATCCCCAGAACAAACCAAACTGGGGCTTGTGGGTAAATGGTGTAGACAGGTGCAGCCAGTCTTCTACAGTTCCAGGCTCACCTGGTGGAAGAGCTGGGACACCTGCTGTTCTAGTTTCTGAATGCGCTGTTCATTGTAGGGGTCTGCTGCTGGGCTGACCTGTAGTGGGTCGGTTTGTCTGGTTGGTGGTGTGGGCTCCACAGGGCCTGCCCGCTGGCGGTACTGGCTCATCACTTCATTAATACGTGGGGTGGTGAGAGCTCTGTCTCCCCTAGCCTAGATGGGCATGCATGACACTTGTAAAGGTCAGACCAGATTGGATCTTTCTGAGACCTTTCTCCAATTCTTGATAACACTTGAGGGTGTAAAACAGACAGTATACCTATGGATAACAGAGGTTATCATCTTAGATTGTAAAACAGACAGTATACCTATGGATAACAGAGGTTATCCTCTCAGATTGTAAAACAGACAGTATACCTATGGATAACAGAGGTTATCCTCTCAGATTGTAAAACAGACAGTATACCTATGGATAACAGAGGTTATCCTCTTAGATTTCATGCCAACCTAGTATAACATACAAAGTGTGCTTTTTTTTTTCTTTTTCAATTATGATTATTTATTTTTTTAGGCAGCTTTTTTTTCTTTTGAAATACCAACATCCATTATTACCAGGTCATTAGCACTGGTGTCTGAGGATAGTAAGAAGTCCACGTAGTCATCCAGACCAGGGATATCGATAGGACAGTCCTCTCCTAAAGAAGTGTGGTTTCCAAGCCGGTCCACCCTGTCCAGGCTAGAGATCTGAGGCAGGGCCTGGAACACCATCTCCCTGTAACCTGACAAAAGAGAACACACTCACATAATAATCACAGATACACTGTCAGGCCAAATAGTGTCCTAGGGCCAAGTAGTGTCCTACCTGACGTCACAATGCCGTTTAAGGTCGGCATAGCGACGGACGCGTCCTTGCTTCGGAACGGCAAAGTGACGTCAGGTAGGACACTATTTGGCCCTAGGACACTATTTGGCCTGACAACACAACAAAGATCTAAAATGACAAGAGAACTATAAATCATTTAGAGCGCAGTCTTACATGGTGAACTGCAAAGAGGGTTATCTTTGCCATCCACACACAACGAGATCTCCCTCAAGCTCAGCAGTCCCAGCATGCACTGCAGCACCTGGTTGATGCTGCCCAGGCGGTTGCTGTGGAGACTGAGGTGTTTCAGCTTGTATTCGGCCCCATGAAGGTACAGTAAGCCTGTAGATTTAAAGTGCTTATGCATTAAATGTAACACCTGGATGTGCTATATATGATGTTTTGAAATGTTTGTTTTAAATTCATGTCATAAATGTTAACCAATGGTAAGATAGAGTCATCACCCACCTGTGAGGTCACTTATGTGATTGTAGGATACATTTAATCTAGTCAAGTTCACTAGTCCATTAAGTCCTGTGTTACAGCAAGAAAGGGTGTTAATACTACACACAGTGGGGGAAAGTTCTCAACTTCTGAAGTAAATTAGGTCATCTGAAGCTCACCTTCAACTTTTGTGATGAGGTTGCAGGACAAGTTTAGGGTTCTCAATGAGGTAAGGGAGCCAAGTCCCTCAATACGAGTAATGTGATTGGATGACAAGTCCAAGTGTCGGAGACGCCAAGCCGACGTCAAGCCCTCTAGCCTCGATATTCTGTTACAGTGAAGATTCAGTGACGTAACACTGCTGCTCAACGGGACCTCCAACAAACTTTAAAAAAATAAAATAGAACTCGAAGATGAGGGTGGGGAAGAGTTAAAGACCAGTGGCCTTGTTTATATTTTAAGCTACTGGAGTTTCAATAAATAATTGGAAACGTGTAGGGAAGCAAGTGGAGTTGGGATTACCTTGATATGTTCTTGTCTATCAAGCACAACTCTCCATCCGCCATAACCTATAACATTAATAACGAGCTCTTGTAGTCAGTATCTTAAATGGCTGGTTTTGATGGTGGAAAAACAAAGATATCACAATTCATAATCAAATTGTATATTTCTATGCGCATAAACTGATCATTTGATCAAGAGAAAACATGGCAATGAACATGGCAATGACAGATCCAGTTGGAGCTACTTGGCAACAAAAAAGTCCTATACGACTAATTTGATGAGTTATTACATTAGGATATTAGGCGTGTAACCAAATATATATACAATATGAAACTGCTTCTAACTTTACATTATACCATTGTCTTTCAGGGTTTCTTTCAGTCAAAACATACAGGTAACGTTAATGCATGCACTCGGCACAAGCTACTGTGCTTACCAATCGTCTCCACACCAGTCATACATAGAATGCAGACAGACAATTTTGCTAACTTTTTGCTGTTGTTGACATAAATATCAGCAACTCAAATACACGCCACCCCCCACCGGCGTCTCACAAAACAGTGTTTACATAGATAAACATCAAGATAAACTAAATTAACTTTTTTGATAATAGTTAAAGCATTTGTTTTTGTTTTACCGCCGCTTGAATTGAATTAGCCGCTTTCTGGCAACCCACTTGCCACTTCCTGGTTACGCTAACTCAATGACGTTGCTTCACTTCCGTTTGTCCGTGGAACATGGAAAAAGTTAATACTGTACTGCAAAGCAAGTAATCTCTGTGGTTTTATAGTTGGATTTTAGGACAAGGAGTGTCCAACGATTATTTCAAGAACCGAGCACTGTGCATAGTTGTAATTCTGTAAGCGTCCGTGTCAGAACCCAAGGACGTGCGGTGCCGCTGGTGACGTTGTGTGGATGAGCGCCTCGAGACCCCTTAAAAACAATTCGCCACCAGACTTGCGATGGATCCCTTTCAGCGATGCAGAGCCGGTAGGTAGAGGCTTCTAAATGTAGAAGGCTGTGCACGAAAGGTAGACGGCTCTGCACCAGCCATACGAAAGAAAGATTGCCCAACGCATATAAATTCAAATTAATTACCGTCTTACCCAGTGGCTGCAGGCAGCAGACCATTTGGCAAACAAAGAAATATTTAGCTTAACACATTTGAGTGTACTGTGCAAAACGTGTAAAAAAAAAAAAAGAAACAAAAGCATGACATTAAACGCTGTTTATTGTCGCCAAAAATCTCACCAGAAGTAACTATCGGCTCTGAAAAGTCGTTCACAGTCGCCAGACATCCAGTTTTTCTCGCCTTGGAGGATGCGACTTTGTTTGACAACACAAAAGACATGGCAGTTATTTTGCTGCTGCTCCTCAATGAAAACTGGAGATATCTTAAGTTGCAGTAAGTCACATGATTTGTCGCTAGATGTCACGATGAAATGTGATGAGTCGCTAAACTAGAAATTGTTTAAAACTAAATTTACAGGAACACACCTGATACTTTTAGAGTCTTCTTCAGTTCACCTTCTTCAACTAATGAGAACAGTACTGAAGTATTGTGTCTAGAAGGTGTGACTGGGATTGTCATTTAACATAACAGTTCTTTTGGTGCAAATTAACGACTGTCCGGAGACAAAGGGATTCGATTATGCATGTCTTAACCAATACAGCCCAAGGCTTCAGTATTAGGATACTGATTGGATGAGCGGTTTGCGACAAATGGACAGTTTCGCCTAGCCTGGTCCTAACCAGACCCTAGTACATTTCATTTGTACAGAGGGTCTGGGATCTCTCGATTGACAAACGTTAATTTCTTTGAAGGCGTGTCCTCTGTTGAAGTTTATTGGATCCGCCCAGAGCCACTCTGATTTGCCATAACCAATTGCAAGCGTTCGCCTTAGCCAACTCCATCACCACTACTTTAACGGAGCTAGCTGCCGTAGCTGGAAAATCAAACTATCCCGAACCCCGTGGGGAGGAGGGCCACAACATCATGGCCACCAGCAAAACCCAGCAAGGAATGTTCTTGCTCCGGCTTTAACCTATATTCGCCTGCGTTGCCACAACCGCAGAATAGTTTCGCTCGCATCTTTCTCCGCCGCCATTATTGAACTACTCAAACAAGTGCACGACATTAACGTCATCGTTCTCAGCCACTCCCGCTGTTCGCTGATTGGACCTACAAAAAATGTGTTTCTGGAAACCGACTTCAGAGCCAAGCTCCCAGACCTAGTACAGAAGCAAAATCCAAATTGAGCAGAAGTACGTAGGAGGGCAGAGCCAGGCTAAGTTTCGCCACCATGTTTGTCTGACATTCTAATAGCAGACTTTTTCTTTAAAGTTTTGTAGTTTGTTGATCGTCACACAGCTTTATAGACATTTCTCGAAGGACACTGATTTTTGGGGTCATCATCACGAAGGGGCTATAGGCCTTAAATTAACGGAGTAGGCCTAAGCCTGTGATTTTGCTACCCCCAAGCGAGCCAATTTTGAGTAGGCCTATTGTAAAGTTAAGTGTGGAAATTGCTTAAAGTTGTCGTGTTAAATTAAGCTTTTGTTAAGCATTGAAAGTCATGTTACCATTTCACAACCGTACATACATTGATTGTTGTCATTCCTTCCACAGGATTTTTGGTTCCACACCCTGAGTGAGCAAGTTAACCTCAGTAACATGCCTCGTAATACCCGGACTAAGCGGGAGAAGCAACGTGATGCAAAACGCCGTGTACGTGCAGCTGCTTGCACCAAAGCACGAGATGAGGAGGCCGCTCAGCAGCAAGCACACCGTCGGGCAATCAACGCTGCGTGTGCAGCTAAGGCGAGGGCACAAGAAACGGCAGAGAAGACAGCAGCCCGTCGTGCCAGCGACGCTGCGCGCATGGCTAAGGCGAGGGCAAGGGAAACGACAGAGATGACTTTAGCGCGTCGTGCCAGAGATGCTGCGCGCATGGCTAAGGCGAGGGCGGAGGAAACGGCAGAAGTAAGAGCAGCCCGTCGTGCCAGAAACGCTGCGTGTGCGGCTAAGGCGAGGGCACGAGAAACAGCTGAGAAAACAGCTGCCCGTCGTGCCACTGACGCAGCGCGTATGGCTAACGCGAGGGCACAGAAAACTGCAGAAATGCAAGCAGCGCGCCAGGCAAGGGACAGTGTGCACCATCAGGAAGTTAACCGCACGACCCAACAAGCGCAACCTTGCACGGTATGATGATACTGATCTCTTTCAAGAGGAGCTTCGTGGCCATTACAGTCTGACACTGAGCACTGCTTCTCTGTTCATAAGCTCACATTGTGGTGCCCTTGTGTAACAAATTTGTGTTTGTCATTGTTTGCTATGTGGAATCGATTATAGGCCTAAGGAGTGTTCATTTGTATTTGATGCCATTGTTAACGCACAGGATGTAGGCAAATATGCTGTGTAAGATATCCTTCTGCACATTCAACTCAACAAAGTGAAAATGAACAGAAATCATCTGACGACTACAGGCTATGTCATGAGTATTCAGTGCAGAATCATGCAAAATACCTATTGCTGTATGGTGTACGCAGTGTTTCCCACAGATTAGAAATCTAATTGTGGCGGGGAGGGGTGGGGGTTGTCAGACCGGGGGGGGGGGGGGGGGGGGGGGGGGGGGGGGGGGGGGGGGGGGGGGTCGTGTCGTAATAATTCCTTCGTTAATAATTCGTTACACAGTTAATTTGTTAATAATTTGTTACATTAAATATTAATCCAAAATGATTCACACCTTCACAAATTAACAACAACTAACATCATTTCTGCATTATGCATGTAGCAACGCTAGTGGTAAACAACTATTTAACTGGTTGGCTCCATGACGCCGAGTAAGTAGCTAGCTCTTGAGACTTCTCACCAAAAGAACGAAGGGGAAACTTCGAGTACTGTAAGTCGCTCTGGATAAGAGCGTCTGCTAAATGACTAAATGTAAATGTGAGTAAGGTACTTAGCGAAAAGTAGCCTCAACTTTCCTCGACTTTTAGCTACGGCACTAATGCTGAAGGCTCGCTGATATCTGTCGGTCTTACTAGAACGGCATGTGTATGCATTGTTGCTAACGTGTGCTGACGTAGTGACTGTGTGCATATGTGGGAAAGACGCATGAGTGACAGAGAGACGGAGGGAGAGCAGGGGAAAGGAAATGCAGCTGAACGAATACGCTGCGTGTTTGAACCTAAATAGCGATTAAAAAAAAATGTTTTACGAAACGCAATGTGTGGCGGCCGGTGTTGATTCTGTGGCGCACCGCCACAAATTAGTCTGTGTGTGGGAAACACTGTGTACGTTACCCTAACGAGTCCAGAATAGTGATTTATGCAGTCAGTCACACGCTGAGCTTCTACCCATAGTGGAGCAATGAAGGATGAGAGTCGTTAATTGCCACTGGCCATGCAACGACTGATTTAACCAATTACCTTCAGTACAGCAACTGCCCTCATTAACCTGGGGAAATGATGATCTTGTGCTAATGAAAAGAGGGAATTAGACGCACCATCTGTTGCTGTCCCAATGCCACTCATCTCTCAGTCCAGCTAATTTGAATTTTCAAGGGCATCATCTGAGAACCTAAATAAGGTTGAGTAAATCTTTCCAAACCTCTGTCTTTTAACATATAACATCCTGTATGGTGGGAAAGTTGTAGGCCAAGGTTATATGACATATTTTTGGTGAGACCCGCTCTATTTGGGTTGTTTACGTGTTTTTACATTGGGTTTCAAAAAGCCCTGTTAAGTCACCACCATGTATATCTGCGAATAGTTGCAGAGTGAAAGATTTATTTCAAAATGTGGTTTACTCCATTAAATAATATCTTTACTGTACAACAGAACTAATAAAGACACATACTAGTCATGACATTCCCAACTACTGTACGTGCCGCCCCTACATAAAAATAGTCTTTAGCTTAGATTTTGCCAACCATGAACAGAACCTTTCCATAATAATGCCTTTTGTGTTTGTTTTTCCATCCACAGCCCTGACAAAACAATCTTCAACATATTGAAGAAATCTAATTTTGATTTTGCCAACAAAAAATACATATTTTATCTCTTCTTAACGTGGACAGAGGACAACAGAGCAGAGACATTACTTTATGTTGTATTTGATGAAACATTGACTTTCTTATACATTAAATAAACAACAGATTGATATTAATGATTCCTGCCCAACCACTGAAGAAAGAAAACGCGATAGTTATTCATGTTTGCCTTATGGTCTGAGCACATTTGCCCAGAAAGAAATGAAACAGCTCTCAAGTGCTACCAATGTCGTAATAAAGTCAACAAGCGCAAAGTTTTTGAGTCTCTTTTTTGCAGGCGTTTTCTTCATTTCCCTTTCACGATAAAGGTCCTTCAGGCCAGATGGTCTGATGCTGCTGGTATCAGGTCTTACAGCTCCCAATAATGCTTCTTTTTGTTAACCTGAAAGGAAGGCCAGAAACAAACAAACAAATCACTGGTATCATCTTCATCTTTCTCATTACTGCAAAAACTAAAAGGATTGTTGAAATCAAAAGTACTCATAACAAGAATTCAAAAGAAGAATCGTGGAACTTTTAACATGTGTTTGCTGCAGGAAAGAGTATTAAAGAACTGTATTTTTTTTTTTTGCAAGTTACCAAAAGATGAGGAAAAAGCTGTCCTGTTGATGCTCAGAGACGCATTGTCTATTACATTTAATTCAATTATTTTCATAGTTTGGTCAGGTTAAAAACAATTACTTGAAAAATAAAATTAAATGATTGTATATTGCAAAAAGTCGAACATACCTAAACCTGTTCAGTTATCTATGTCCGATATGTGGTTTTCTATCTGAAAGCCGAAAAAAAAAAAACTGTTAATAGTCCTGTAATTCCACCCACTTTCTGTCAGGGCAGACATATTTCAGTGACTCAGCTAAATACGTAGTCCAAAGTAAAAAAATCCCATCTGATACTATACTCCATCCTGTATGGGAGACAAGCAAAATGACCTATTCAGACTCGAGATTACACAGTGGACTGATATCGATCCATTCACCATGCCGTTGGTGCCATCATCGTCAAAGTCATCTTCGCCGCCATCCGTCATCTCCCCCACTTCCACCTCCACAGGCCCTTCTGCGTCATCTTCTCCAGACAGCTCCGCGGCCCCTCCTTGGAGAGCATCGTATACCATTTCCTGTTTCCTCTGGGCCTCTAATGTGTAACAAAAGTGAAGAGTGAGAGAAACAAAACCAGTTCAGGCATCGTTAACATCAACGCCAGAAGAAAAAATACTTTTAAGATCATAATAATACATGAAAACGTTTAGTGTCAGACGAAATTGTGCATTCAAGACTGTGTTCATGACAGGGTTAACCCTTGTGTTATCTTCGGGGTAATTCTGACCCATCAGTCATTGTGACCCACCGTCGTATTGCGACAACTTTACCGCATACAAAAACAAAGTGAAGCATTTTCTTTTAACCGTTGGGCTGTCTCAGACCCTCCACATCGCGAAGGTTAAAAGAAAATACTTTTTATTTGTTTTTGTGTTGGGTAAAATGGGGTAAACACAACGATGGTTCGTTGTGAACCTTTGGGTCATGTGACCCGAAGGCAGCACAAGGGCTCATGTAGTCTCTACGTGGGACATCTCAGTCGCATACCCGGCTCTGTGCGCTGTTGCCTCTCAAACTTCTCCAGCCTCCCCAGCAGGGAGTCGATCCTGGTCTTGATTTGAGACAACTCCCGTTTGATGGTTTGGAGCTGGTCGGACTTCACTGAGGACAGACGCACATGGAGGATGAGAAAGTGTTTTCCAGGCACATGAGACTCGTTTTGAACTAGACTAGGCCCCGTTTATCCCCTTGTGATCACACGCACATCACAGAAACACTTGTTATGGGAATCAGATGGCTGAGCGGTGAGGGAGTCGGGCTGGTAATCAGAAGGTTGCCGAATCGATTCCCTGCCCCGTCAAAAATGATGTTGTGTCCTTGGGCAAGGCACTTCACCCTACTTGCCTCGGGGGGAATGTCCCTGTACTTACTGTAAGTCGCTCTGGATAAGAGCGTCTACTAAATGTAAATGTAATCGTCCTGTACAGGTCTAAACTTTAACTCCAAGGATGTCAGTGATAATCAAATCAAATGTATTTGTATAGCCCTTTTTACACGCGAGCATGTCACAGAGGGCTTCACATGCGCCCATAGAACTGCCCCTCAACCAACCTAAACCCTCAAGGATAATGAGGCATCTCTGCCTGAAAGAATAGTTAACTAATATGGTGTTGTAGGGTGTTTGGTTTGGAAGGATGCATTCAAGCTACAGTAAGGATGCATTATGAGCTCAGGTGAGGACCTATCAAGGACTGTCTGAAGGAAGGGAATAAGGAAGGCGGAGGGATGGAGAAGATTGGGAGGGATGGAGATATGGATGGCAGAAGATGGGAGGTCCATGACAGAGACAGGAAGCTACAGAGACGTACACCGAGGGCCTGTGGCCAGGGACCCTGGGGTGAGCAGTCGAGAGGAGGAAGAGGAGGAGGAGGAAGACAAGCAGGTCCTGACGGGGAAGGAGGATTTTGCTCTGCGTGTGGACGGGGCAACGACTCTGGAGCGCTTGATGGGGATCACCGCCCTGGTGGGGGGCAGCACACACCCCTGGTACTCAAACAGTCTGGAGAGTTTTAAAGGGGCAACATTTAAAAATAATTATAGTTGCAAAAAAGAACGGCCCTCTATCACATCTGCTCAATTGACGTCAGCAATAACCTACGTCTTAATACTGTAGCTAAAAGCTCTTACAAAGATGGTCCATTTATGCTGTTTAGCCAGTGTCTTTCCCAGTTACGAAAGACTCATAATGTGTAGTTTAAAGTACCCATGAAAAGATTGCCCTTTTTGAATGCCTGCAGTCCTTCAAAACGGACAAGGTAAACAAAACAATAAAAATGTCATAGTGAAGATGCATGCACTTCCACTTCTGCGTTAAGCGGAAAGCTAGACGATTGTCTGACATTCTAAATGTGCGTAGACAGATAAAAGAACCATTAGCTGGCCAAATGGAGGGAAATAAACTCATAATGACATTCACTACCATTCTTATAATGTGTTCCATTTTTCTTGCATTTCAAAATACTATTCCTTCCAAGTCTTCCTCTTAAACAGTAACTTGATAGAGGTCATAGAAAAATGCGAAGGTAAAACATTTAAAGTTTGAAATTGAAGGATGAGCGAGGGTAGGTACAGAAGGAAGGAATAAAATAGAAGAGGGAAATTATTTAACTTTTTTGATGACACCGTTTACGTTTCCTACTGCCGTCTTGCTTTGTGAAAGACAAATCAATTTAGAATCTCCTTAAAAACCTTCGTTTTCACATACCTGCTGTAGAAATTATCTCGGTAGTAATCATAGTCAAATTCATAACCACTGTGGAAACAAGGAAGGGATCACAATAAACAAATACTGACTGCAGGTGCACATTAATTTGTAAGAAGGCAAGGAGAAAGAGAAATGAATCTTAATGAAGGTAGAAATGAGCGAATATATCCTCACCTGTAGATAGATGACAGAGTCCGTTTTGAACCAATCTTTGGCCTGTAGGGCTTAGGCTCTCCTGCCATATTAATGTCTGTCACAGAAACATTACATGATGTCAGACGTGTTGTAGTAAGAACACATTTTACTGTACTGTAAAATGAAATGAACTGACACAGAAAAATACAGACACGGAGCATCCCTTTTCACGCGTAAACAGACTTTCAGATAGAGCAGATTACTTTTTAAGACACAGAAATATGTCTTGGAGATAAAGAGTGGTTTTGACAGACTGGTGAGACAGCGCTGGCTAGCGTCAGACAGGCCTGTCTGCCACAATTAAGGTGTTAGACAAAACCTCCTCACACGGCGATGCTGCACAGGGTTTCACGCCGAGTTTGAGTCAGACCAACATTGTTTTCCGAGAAATTCTTCTCAGACTGACACTTCATGCAACAAAACCCAACCTTTCAAAGTGAGTGTCTACAGAGTGTTAGAACGCAACTTTTTTTTGTCAGGTTTCCAAGCCTGATTTTGTTTTTGTTTTTACAAAAATCTCTTGAAGTAAAATACAGTACACAGCTATGGTTAAAAAACGGTTTCATCACTTTCTCACTGTGAGTGACAGCTTCTTCGATGCTAGTCTCAGATGGTGTCAGTGGTTCAGCATGTCTGCCTGTCTTTGTCTCCACTCAATCTCCACCCAATCAGCCCTGAGTGCTTCTCAAGGTCAACCCAGACACAGCAGCTACAAAGTCTCTACAGGCAAGCTCAGTGCTTGTGAGGAGTCACTATTCATGGCTTTGAAACTCAAACAGGCAGCCAGGATTTTCATCAACCACCTTTGGGGATGAAGGGCCTCTGTAATAAAATGTTATTGGGAGGTAAAATGTGGAGCAAGACATTGTGGGCTGTTATATTTATTATTTCCTGTTTGTTATGACCAACAACTTTTTCCATTACATGCCCAAGAAGGAAGATATGCTCACACCAGTTTGGTTTTAAGTTTCCCTAGTGGGAAATTAAATACGTGTGGCACAGACTTGCAATCTTTTGCTAATGGATGAAACTGTGTCATTTAATATCAAACTGTATTTTCTTAATATTAGACTTGGTAGACCTCAGCGATCATTCTAACTATAAAGCATATTCTTCAGTTCCCTGCTGGGGTCACTAATGAGAGTAGGGCACACAAAAGCACTCAAAATCAATGCCAGTGCAATTCAGTTAGGGACACACTGAGCTATGATTAATTGTAGCCATTACTATAATCATATACAAGCGTTAGAGGATGTGTGTGTGTTCATATGTTCTCTAAGTGAAGTAGAAAGATGTGGGTAATGTGTTGCTAAGCAATAGATTGAGGAGTATGCTGTAACGTTGGTAACAGGATTTGATTTGTTGAAAAGCTTATGTCAGGTCTAATTCTTTTGAACTTTGAAACTAAAAAGTAAGATGTGGGATAAAGTTTAGGATCGAATTAGACGTGAATCGTGTCGTTACTACTGTACAGTATGCGGCACATCAATCAAATGTACTGAACTGACTGCCTTTGACATACATTCGTGTCTCAATAATGTTAATTTATGTCAATGTAGATAGTACTGTACAACATTCAAGCACAGGTTCACAAACACATTTGTGTGTACAGTGTGTATGTGTGAGTGTGTTAGATACTTATTCTCTTAGCATGTCCTTGAGGGTTTTTTTTAATCACTGGCTCATTGTGGCAGTCATCATTATAGCAAATAGAATAGTGTTTGAAGCTGGGCACTGGGAATGACAAAAGGCAAAAGACACCCACCCACACCATTCATCAAATCCAATCCAATCAAAATGTATTTGTATAGCCCTTTTTACAAGCAATATCACAGAGGGCTTCACATACGCCCATAGAACTGACCTTTAACCTAAACCCTCAAGGTAGACAAGAAAAAAATCCCAGAAAAACTGACTAGAGGAGAAAAAAATGGAAGAAACCTTGGGAGGAGCAATTCAGTGAGTGATCCCCTCCTCCAGAGACGGTTAATGAAAGACAGGTGCAGAACACCAGTCACTGGGGTTGTACTTGTTAAGAGGGTTTTCCAAGGCTTCTAAATGACGATGTGCCTCTGGGCTGTGCAATCTCCATCTAGGTACAATTTGTGCATTAGACATATCTGCACTTCAGGGCTCTTGTATTGGGAGGTTTTTAAATCAAGGGACTCAACACTGATTTCCAGAGCTCTCAGAGAACTGTGGTCTACGCCAGCATCTCTGGAGATGATGTATAATGGTGGGAGTGCTGGGTAATGTGTCTGTCTGCCAGTTTGAGTTTTCACGTCTTTGTGTGATAGAAGTAATGTGAAGACTATCGTACTCCAAGTGTTTTTTTGCCTGAGACCCAATGACAATCGGTAGGCTTTAGCTTAGCAAGATAAGGGTGGTTCGAGCAAGAACCATTCAACCTTGGAATGAGTTTGAACCGAAAAATCTGCATTTGCCAGAGAGAACGTCTCAGAATGTGTGTTATTATAATTTATTTTGTGGGAATCAGTATAATCAAGGTAACCTCTGCTCTTTCTACGCACCCTGGGAGTATTATGAGATTAATCATAATCGTTTATCGTTATTCAAGGGCATGAAGACTTTTCTCTTTTCATTTGACATCCGAGTGTGTTCCCTCAGGAAGGGAGGGCATGTGACAGACGGGGTCGGAAGAAGAGAGGGAGGTGGTGGAGTCTGTCGCCAGGTGACGACTTCCAGTTCACTCAAGAGAACAAGCTTGTCAGCTTTGTCTCGATACAGCCGTCATATGGGAGTAGTCACACACTGTAGAGCTTCAGCTGATTTAGAAAGAGTACGTCCTTGTTAAAGTGAAGTACTTTGATTAGTATTTTGTTGTTAAGGTTGGCCACGAAGAAGCTAGACATTTTTTTATGATGGTAGCAGACTGTTCTGCACTGCTCCATGGTACTCCATGTTCCCAACAGACACTGAAAACAAAGATTGTGAGGACATTTTATGACCAAGACTACTGGCTCTGAACAGCATACTGCAATTTACTCTGGAAAGATAATTAGGCCACCAAGGCTTTTACGGAACAGAAATATCAGTGTATTCCCAGTCCTTGTTAGAAACATGGCTTTTTTAGTATACCAACAATCTTGGGTTTAGCTCCTTTTAATGATGAAATCTAATGAACATTACAGTACACAGCCCAAGAGATGATTTCTAGACTTTCATCTGGTCCTGGTCTTTACATTTCACCAGTCTTTCCTGTTTCGTTTTTTTCCCTCGCTTTTCATGATGTAACCGTGTGAGTGGCGAGTGCAATGTTCTGTAACAACCTGTCCCCTGGAGGACGGACATCACTTCCTGTACACACACACTGGCTGATGTGCGCTCCGGTTCAGCGAAGCATGCGCCCACACATCTGCTAGGGAACTTTGATCTCTCATTCATGAATCTGTTGTTCTGAAGTCTGGACAGTTACCAAGACACAAAAGCCACAGCAGAACCTTGTTATTCACTGGGCTGTTCATCACTTGGATTGGCCGCCTCACCGTCGAGGTTCAGTGATTCAATAGGATATAGGCTGATTCACAACTATGTGCGATTTACAAAAGTATCTAAAACAGACTGATTCTGAATAATTGCTATTTTAGATGATTAGGCTGTAACAATGTAGCTAAACATGACTTTGGGAAACCCTCCACTAAAACATAGAACATTCGTAAGGCATATGTCTTAAACGTAAACACGCATGTAAAAATCCCCTTGTTAATAGAATCTATAGCTTAAGTATATCTTCATGGCTTGAGTGTATATTTACAAGGACTTTGGGTTTTACCCATTCTGCTTCAAATGCAGTGAAGGAGTTAAAATAGTTTTCAACAAAGAAGGTATTGAGCTAGTAGATGGTGATAATGTCGGTTTTATAAAGCGCAATGTCATGTCATGTTTGACTCATCTATCAAAATTGTAGGTATGCAGGTGTTATCAATGCGTCAACAAATGGGTCGTAATATTGTTGGCAATGGGTCGTAATATTGTTGGCAATGTTTAACAAGTAATTTAGCCTTGATTTAGTGACACCACTCTGTTGCCGTCATTTTCATAACTATCCTTAGGACAAAGAAGGAACAAGGCTAGTTTACTGTGACACCCTGCAAAAATGTCACATCTGTTTGACAATCAAGGCAATAAAGGTCAAACCAAGCGTAGCCTAGGCTACATGTCAGAACAACCTTATTTAGAACTCAAATAACTAGTTCAGCATATTTAAAAACAATTCACGAAATAATTAAGCAAAGCCTACTTTTGTTTTCAACGCCAATTTCACATATAAAAGAAATGTTCAGCAGGTTCTCAAGCTTAAGCTGTATATATATTTTTTTTTTACAGCGTTTCGATCAATCCTTCTTCTAAAGTAGTTCATAAACGACTGTTAATATTTTTAGAATACTTACATCGATTGCGGCGCCGGCCTTTGTACATCGTCATGACAGTGATAAACAGTTTTATGCGAGTAAGCTAAAGCTCCAGTCGTGCTGACGACGTGCTGTTTCCTTTGCTCAAAACGCCCGGCGCAAATCAAATACACTGGGAGGCACAAGCAACACAGCCACCTCAGACCATACCATTGCTGGACTGCTTAGGGGAGTTCAAAAGGTTTCCTCAACACAGCGATTAAATCCACTAGACTATAGCTCACAATCAGAGAAAAACATTCTTCAACCACACATTTTCTTTAACTGTAGCCTAACACCAACCGGCATATTTTGCGTCAGTGGTCGTAAAGTTAAATCATACCCTATAATATTCAGCCTGTCTCTCTGTGACACAAACACATTTGTATTCACATTTTAAATAATTGTCTACAAAACAACTAATTACCAGTGTCATCTCGTACAAGTCAGGGGGTATGATCTTTGTGGGTCAATAAAGTACAGATAGAAAATACGTATGAACATGTAGGCCTAATGTGTGGCAAACTCATGGTATACATTTTGTGTATGCAAACTCACTCTCATTTAATTGTACTAAAAACGTTAGGCTATATAAAAAGGGGGATTATGCTTTCCCCTTAATTGGTTTACACAGGGCAATAAAACATCAATTCACAAGCCCTATTCAATTAAGTATGGAAGTCACATGAGACCTGCCTATCCACCGATGGGCTATAGACTCCAAATATATGTCTTCAGCACAGAACAAAATACTCTGGAAGGTTCCCCCAGCTGTTCCAGCAATTATGCCTGCTGAGGATGAAGTCTCTAAATTGTTATATCTAATTACACTGACAGGGCCAGTGCAGCTGTCTGAGCCCCCTGGCTCACGTTCTTAATAGTCTCACAGTTCTTTTGTTCCTTGCAAGAAAAGAGAGGCTTGTTATGAGCTTGACAGCTTAATACTATGGTCAGAAGCCTTTCCTTTCTACTGATATTTTACTAAATCATACATAAGGAAATCTTTAAAGAATCTAATTGAAATAAATTGGTTAAATACCTGATGGATGTATAAGGAAATTTAAGACCATCATCCAATCTTCATTTTAATCACCATGAAGTATGGTGCATGGACACAATACAGTACACATACAGTATATATTGTATATGTATTGTACCATGTCTGACAGTCTTTATCCATGGGAAATGTGCATATCAAATACCACAGACAAGCTACACATCCCAGCATTAAAGCCTTCATTTCTATAAGAACATTTCTTAACTTCCTAAAGGTATCATATCTATATTTTGTATGTGTTGTAGTTCAGCACCTTGTAACTTTTGGTTTGAAAGGCACTTTATAGATAAAGTTCACTAAATGAGTTGACTGATTTACAGTTCTAATGATTTCATCACTGTTCCAGTAGCGCCATCTAGTGTTTTTAATAAGTGTGACATTGCCTTTGACACTTTCATTATCCTGTCATTTATACCTGCCCTACCTTTGTACATCTTTCCAAACCCCAAATACAGACAGCAAGCTATCAATCATCTCTTCCAGACAGCAAGCAGGTATAAATTAATAACATCCTCTTTATCACCATACAAATAGAAGTCTGTGCTTCACACACGCTTTACTATGTCTTTGCTTTTTCAAACACCAACAAAGCACCATTACAACCACAGCTCATTCTGAACAGACAACTTAAACTGCAGTTACTACATCTGCCACCAGAGTGCAGTCACAGACCATGACAAAGTCACTCATTGAAACAACACATCGGTTTGCATCATCCTCAAAAAGATTAGATTCCACTGTTTTGTTTATGTGACCAGAAGACATCTTCATCTGCATCTCTATGGTCCCAGGTCACATTAGTGTGGACCTCAGCTTGGGTCACATTCACTTGTATTTGGAGAAGGCAGGCTACCTAAAGTCCTTGTGTTGGCAATCAAGACATGTCCAATGAAATTAAATTGAGTGAATGAAAAGACTGAGCAGCAATATCTCCTGGCTATTAAAGTCACTCAAGCATTCCAGTGTCTCCTCACCTGCAGTCTACACCTGAAGCGCTGTCACAACAGAGCTGAGCTCAGTATTATTTACAGCAAATGGCCTAGCGAGGCTGCCGAACAGAAGTATATGCAGTGGGTGACATTTACCAAAGCCAGATATCAAACAAGGACATCTATAGTTCATCTGCAAAATACAGATATGCATACAGTTTTTAATAGTCTTTGTTTGACTGTGGCTGTGTGTGTGTGTATGTGGGTGTATGATAGAGAGAGAGAGAGAGAGAGAGAGAGAGAGAGAGAGAGAGAGAGAGAGAGAGAGAGAAAGGGAGAGAGAGAGAAAGGGAGAGAGAGAGAGAGAGAGAAAAAAAGACAGAGATTAACAGGCTGCAGTAATCCCAGTTAGAATTTTCCTATTGGCAAATTACCCTTAAATTCCAAACTCTCGAAAAGGGAATACAAAATAAAGCAAAGTTTGGACGTTTACACATATTTTCA
Organism: Hypomesus transpacificus; assembly: GCF_021917145.1. Lineage (NCBI taxonomy): Eukaryota > Metazoa > Chordata > Actinopteri > Osmeriformes > Osmeridae > Hypomesus > Hypomesus transpacificus. The sequence goes on from NC_061069.1 coordinate 11,581,531, forward strand.
GACCGATGTATAGTTTATTTTGGTTCTAGTTCTATTCCTGTGCACACTTTGGCAATTCCAAGATGTTTTCAATGCCAATAAAGGAACATACATCGAACAGTGATTCCACGCATCTTTTATGTTCCAGGAAATGTGTCTCTGCTTGTGTTTCACAGTCATTTTTATAAACAAATTGTTGGAAACCAGTGCTTAGCCATGTGACAAGCTGTTTTGCATTCAGTCACATGCTTACCAAAATAAACATAAAAAGCATCTCTGCAGGTATAGTCACGAACGAGGCACACATCTCCTTTAGATTTGAACATGTTCATACAACCACAACAAACTCATACATTTGATATGCCATACCAACATAGCTATAGTATGAACATTAACTGAACTATGACATTACGTCACCAAACATATGTAATCCTACTCTTGCTTCGACGAGAGCTGTATGAAATGTGGTCCGATAAACAGAATGCCAGTTTTGCAATCTGCCTGTCTCTCATTTCTAACAGTGTGGCCGAAGATGCACAGTAGGGGAAGACGAGGATGGAATTTCAGATATGACCTCGGGAACCCTTATTCATATTTAATAAGAGTCAGACTTAGAGAGATTTTATTTTTCACAGAGGAAGGGAAAAACTAATCAATAAGTAATATAAAGAAGATTTATTGTATGGGAGTTTAGTGTACATGTAGAGATTGGTGCAGTGTGTACTCTTTTCTCTTCTTCTCCTTCCCATCTCTCATAGTTCTCTTTTTCCTACAGTATATCTGACGTTACGACACAGTCCTCCATCGATTCAGGTAAGCAGTGAGAACCAAGGTGTTGTGTTCCGACCTTGGGGCTTTTTGAACACCATGTGTTCTCTGAGTGGGCTTATGACTAAAGAACACATGAAGATGTGCACACAGGATACAGGCACAACAAGATACAAGACACACACACAAACACACAGACAAACGAACACAAACATGCAGACACACACACAGACACACACAGACACACACCAATATCTTTACCCATCCCTACCCACTCATTATGATGCCCACTCATCATATCCATCAATCACAGATCGACCATATACGTATCACCATAGCAACAGAAGTTTTTTATTAAAAAAATGTACCTAGCGACTGTCCGGCGATGACCCTGGTGTTCTCTCCGGCCACGGCCGCGCGGGCGTTCCTCTCGCTGACGTACTGGACGAAGGCGAAGCCCTTGTGCACGGAGCAGCCCACTATCTTGCCGTACTTGGAAAAGATGGCCTCGATGTCGGCCTTGGTCACCACGGCCGTGTTGAGGTTCCCGATGAAGACCCGGGAGTTGAGGGAGCGAGGGTCATTCTTATTGGTCACGTTGCTGGTCTGGGTCTTACCAGTCATCCTACACACACGCAGGGGCCAGCTGGGGAGACAGGAAGAGGTCAGGGCTAGAGGGGCGGGGTCAGGAGGACTAGGACGCAACACACTAACAATCATGCACTCACACACTCTCGGTTCATATTTCTTCCAAACGCTTTCGCATGTCTGGTTGACTTGAAGTACAGGCACATGGTTAATTCTTCATGGTGTCCAACCATGCAGCATTTCTGTTACTGTGTCAGGTCATTCTCATCCTCCCCAGGACTTTGCCGAGACGGAAGTGTGGTCCGAGTGAGACAGATGCTGGCATGCAGGAGGTGAGGGAGGGACGCCTCGGCCCAGAAGGAAGGAATTAAAAAAATGGACGAGCGTTGCCACGCCTTCATAAAGTTTGTCGCACTCACTTCCCTCCCCGCCTCTCACCTTCTCTCTGCGCCTCTCACCTTCACCTTTGGTGGCAGAAGAGTAATCACGTCTGGAAGGCAGCCTTGCTCAGAGGTGTGGTTTGTGTCTATACACGGGAGCTTTGTAATTAATCTTAATACGTCGCTGATGGTGAATCCACGCCAGTGACCAGAACAGCAAACTTTTAAAACGAACAAGGGTAAACACTAAGTGTCCTCGTGTCTTTAATGACTTAAAGACAACTATATGGACATGGCTTGGGCATAACTATAACAAGGAAACTCAAAGAAGACCTGGGGTTATTCCCACTTCTGTCTCCCTTCCTTCACATCCAACCCCTTTCTACTCGAATTACAATCAATTTCCACTGTAATTTTCTAGGCAAAAGAGAGTCACCACTGCAATGGGCAACACACCTTTTCATAAGGAACCTATTAAAGGAAGCTCCTGGAAGGTAATTGGTTCCCGGAAGATTCCTTCAACAATTTCGTTTTTTGTCAGGAAGTATATATCGTGCAATAATAATAAGACCAAAGCAATTACAAGCCTTCTTTGCCCACATCTCACAGGCCACTATAGTCATGACAAGTGGTATTATGTCACCACGCCTCATTGTGAATCTGGAGTGTGTGTGAAGTGTGCCAGAACCTGAGGCTGAGGCAGCTGTGGGCATGAGCCTGATAGCTTGCCACGTCCTTCAGGTAAGTCCACACACGCACACACACACTGACAGACAGGCAGACACAGTTCTCCCTTGGTCTCTGTCTCTCATACACAAAAACCTCAAACATTATAGTTCAAGGTTGTGTGATTTGAATCATTAATGTACATTTTTGTTCATTTCACCAGTGTCAGATTTGTACACTGGCACATTATGAACCTTCTGCGATAAGTGGAGTTTGAGTACGTTACGTATGAAACTCAGTGGCCATGCTGTTATATCCATTAGAGCTAGTCTATAGAGACTATCCCATTAGCGGGCTAATCAACCAGGCGGGGTACATGTTAAGTGGGTTTAATTGAGAGAAAAATGAGCGCTAGCTTACCTCTGTTCACGCAACTGGCCACAGAATATCAGTCTATTGGTGGCAAGTAGGAGTAAATGACGTCGTTGGACAGTGAGCGATAAAGGAAGTATTGTATAGTTACCTATAAGCTGTTTTTTTTAAAGAAATAAACCTGTGCGTTAACCTTGAATAATGCCAAAGGTTGTGGAGTTGATATGGTCAACCAAGAGTCAACCAATAAGATTTCGAGGTCGCAACTACCTGTTGTACAGATCACATTTCAATAGATTCTTCAGTCTATTTGCCCATATTGAGATGAAAATAGCTGTGCCTTCTAATAACTACACTGCAACTCTGCTTAAACGTAACGTTTTTCCAGAATAATTTTCAGTTACTAACTTAATAAAAAAGATCAGAGCATGGCGATATTCAGTCATTGCTACAGCCCGGTAGAAGGGTTGTCCAATTGGAAAAAAAAGATAACTTCAAAGGGTTTCTTTACAATATTCATGAGGCTTCAAATCCTCAAAGCATTTTAAAAAGCATAACAGGACTGCTGGCAAACACTCATGGAGACTGTCCCAGTCCAGTGACACGACAGCATTGCTTCAAACCAGCTCCAGATATATTCTCAAAGACAGAGAATGTATCCAATCTCATACTTGGCTCAAACATAAATGATTAATAATATGTTTTCAAATCCAATGTTGATGCCGTCTACGTACCCATTGTTGTCATGTTATCCCAAAAACAGAAGCGCTGACTAACTAGCCAAGAGTTTATTGGGGAGTATTTTAGCTTTCACAAACTTTGGAATGGATTCTAACTGTTAACTGTGATCAAGCCAAGGATTACTGAATCATAGGCCCTTCAACACAATTAGACCTCAGGCAGAAGTAAAGTATTTGGATTCTCCTGGGGAGAAACTGGGGGAGGGAGAGGGGAGGAAGGAGGGAGGGAGGGTTAGGAAGGCCCTTTTAGCACTCTCAGCTTCTCAGTGACTCACTCTGCTGTCTGCCAATGATGAAACAGGGCTGTCTTCAGTGACATCCATGACATATGAGGAACAGGAACACTCCTCACTCTCCTGCAGTGCGGTGTACGTTACGTTTCATCCACATAATATGTTGACAGTTGACAACTGAAAATGCCCAAGCCAATGTATCATTATTAAGGGAGATGCTCGGGTCTGACTCGCCTTCTTCTTCATTCATTTCCTGTCAACAGTGAGATATCAACATTTGTCCCACATACTGAAGGGTGAAGGAATTATTGTTGCCTTGTCAGGAATACGCCCCTTACAACGGTTCCAAGATGACGGTTCTTTTATCACTTTAAATTGGTTCATTCTGCGGAAATCTCAGATTTGGTTAAAAAACAGCCAAATGGATTGTTTGGGAAATTGGACTGCTGTATAGAGAATCAGGTTTTTGAGTTTACACAGTTATACAGTTAAATGTTTCACTGGTACCACGCAAGGACACTCTATTTATAACGTTCTGTCCTTTAAGAAACAATGACCTCTTCACCACTCTGTCCTACATTCTTGTTCCACTGCAGTCATGAGTTACTCAGCTTATACCTTGACAGCAGAGCAGCTATTGCTGAATCATTAAATATGCCTCAATTAGCAATTAAGACCAAAATCATAGAGGTTCTTACTTGGTCCTTCTGGACCTAGCCCAACAGAAATCAGTTGAGTCTAATCACTCCTTCAGGACCAAAACAATCTGCTGCCTCACTCACCTACACTCAAAGTGCAGAGAGAGAGAGAGAGAGAGAGAGAGAGAGAGAGAGAGAGACAGACAGACAGACAGACAGACAGACAGACAGACAGACAGACAGACAGACAGACAGACAGACAGACAGGCAGACAGACAGACAGTCAGTCTGACAGACAAGATGAGTCTATGTACCACATCGGCTGAAGCCTTACTGCAGTCAGTGGGTTCCAATCCAGCCTGGGTCCTTAGCTGCATGCCATCCCCTCTCTCTCCCTTGCCTTTCCTGTCGTTCTATACACTCACCATAAAAATAGTAAAGGTAGAAATGCCACAAAAATATATATCTTTAAGAGAGAGAAGGGGGGGGGTACAATGGTTGGAGGAGAGGACTTCAAAAACGGGGGAGAGGGGCCTTTTCAATGCCAATCATCTTCAAGGAGCTTAGAACTGGGCCAAGGACCAGAATATCAAAGACCAAACTGCAGGAGAGACACACGTACTGTATAGGGTTAGTAGTGAGTCGCTATGCATTTTCATTGATTTACATATTCCTTTTTTCTCTATCCAATATTTTAATTCTTGTTTTATTTCTTATTCATTTGTGTAGAAACAGCATACATATTCTAACAGCCCAATCTACCTCCTGGGAACTATGTTCCTTAGACCATGGAGACAGTGGGAAAATACCAAGGAGCTTTATGGGGATGCATTCTGATTCTGAGTTTAACATAGATGAGCAACACACAGTATGACACCACAGATGTAGGGAGAGGAAGAAAGAGAGAGAGAGAGAGGGAGAGGGAGAGGGAGAGGGAGAGGGAGAGGGAGAGGAGAGAGAGAGAGAGAGAGAGAGAGAGAGAGAGAGAGAGAGAGAGAGAGAGAGAGAGAGAGAGAGAGAGAGAGAGAGAGAGAGAGAGAGAGAGAGAGAGAGAGAGAGAGAGAGAGAGAGAGAAAGAAAGAAAGAAGAAATGCAGCCTGGTGAAGACAGTGATTATCAGTTTGATAAATCATATCTGCATCTTATCATTAGAAATTGCTGTGAGGAATAACTGCTTACAGTAGATGTGGGCTTTGATAATGTGTGCAATAGCTCATCTCACAAACTTTGTTTTTTACACTGTCCTGAAGTCACCCAGTAAATACATTAGTTCCACATTTCTAATAACTCTTCAAATATTAAAACACAACCAGCACTATGATGTTAAGTGCTTAACACTTAATCTTGTCAATGACGAGTAATGCCCCTCATAATGGAGTAGAACATTTGGATTCCACACAACATGAAAACGAAAATCAACAATACCTTACAAATGGTTTTCTGCACTTGAAAATGTAAGCATTACAATATAGTACATTGTAATAATGGAATATATTCCATCAAAGCTATAATATATAGCTATAAGCTATAAGTCTCACCACTACCCTAACTAAAACAGAGACATGAAGCTATGAGTATCCACAGCCTCCTGCTGGCTGGTTTGCTCTGTGCCAAAGGCCCAGTGAACATATGCCATGCTTTCGCGTACCTCTTGGCACAAGGATATTTCTCCATTTCTTTAATTCCTCTCTTGTGTAGATGCCAAATATAGCTTCCATTCCACCAGGCTAAAGTAACTAGGTCACTGGCACTGGGAGTAATTAGCTGATAACACAATATGGCTCAGCTTTTAAGTGGACAGACAGAGGCAATGTGACATTGGGCAACACCAACACTGGGTAGTAGATTAAATGTCTGTAAACAGAGCACGAGGCAATGTCCGTAGGGTTCAAAAAAAGCATTCGCTGAATTCAGTCAAACTTTATATGTTGTTGTTTTTATGTAGTGGTTGTTGTCACCCAATGGCTAAATTACATAATAGAATGGATTGGAAACTGGAAGATACTCTATTTAGAATTCCCTTAAGTCCCCAGGTAGGTTGACACTTCAAGGTTTTTTTTTCTTCTTCATGATATGTACGAGAGCAGAGGCTTTGTCAAGTAACAAACACACCGCATACACATCGACTCAATGGAATCCCTGGAACAGAACGCTTGAATCAGAATGCTGTCTATGGTGCTGAAAGCTGTGCCGCTTAGAACAACGAAGGAATGAAACTGACCATGGTTCTGAAACAAATACAGTGCAACGTGAAGGGTAAGATATTGCTATGAGTCTGCACGATATACTGTATACATGGCAGAGGTTCTGCATCTTGAGTTCTCTGAGGGTTTGTCTGGCCATCCTGAAACTGATGGATCCCATCAGAGTTGTTTTGTCAAACATGACATGTTCATGATGCGTGGAACACACTGAACCTTCTAGAACACAGAAAATGCAATGAGATGCATTGGTAATGGGTACTGCGGAATATATAGTTCAATGAAACGCCAGTTTAAACGGTTGTAAATACATATGTTTACAGAAGCATATACATGCAAAATCAGTTTCCCTCTCTCTCTGTCTCTGGCACACTTAGACACACACAACACAAACACACACACAACATAAACACACACAAACAAAAACACACGCTCACACACACATACTGTGAGGTTCTCAGTCCGAGCTTGTCTGGATTCCACGCCCTATCATGGCACGGGATAGGAAACTCTGATGGTGCCAGATATCCACACCCCGCCACAGAACAGAAGTTAAGCTCCTTCCTCCAACAAACTTTGTCCACACTCAGAGCTCATAGACATTCATTTCAGAAGAAGCATTCAGAGCTTGTTTCTCTCAGTCGCCGTTCCAGGCCCAGTTTCCCCCAGCATTCCCAGCGAGAGATAAGTATTGTTTGCATTAAAGCATATTTCATGCTTGGCTTCCCCCACCTGTTCCCAGACCAGCCTGTCTGTCTGTGTCTTCAAGTCTGAATGGTGCAATGGATTTCTTCCCTATCTTCAGTTTAACTAAAGTTGAGCTTATACGTAATTGGAAAAAAATGGGATTCTAATGTTATTCATTGAGAAAAATGTAGCCTGCAAAAAGGAGTTTTGTTGTCAAGGTCAAGTGATTGATCATATTTGTTAATTAGGCGACCTCCATTTGTATTTGCATACGAAATTATACCGCATAACTGTAGGTCCACTGCACCACCTCCAGTACTGTTTACTTTAACACACTCAATTCCACCAATAAAATGTCTAGCCTATTGTTTTAATTATGGTATATTATATATTATAAGTTCAGAGTCCATTTTACCAAAATTAATACTTACTATAAAAAAGTTTAAAAAAATCGAATACGATATACAGTACATCTATGTGAATTGTACCATAAGCATATTTTAAATATAATGATGTTATTTTGATGATAAATAGGCCCTAGGTCTCTAACAAAGTTTTACAAAACAGTAGGGACTTGACTTGAAAGTAAAGTGGTTTAAAAAGTTTTTAAAAGGCAACTCGAATGAAAGTTAAATTCTCACCTATGTCAAAAAGAAAATCCTCTAAGGTGAAAATCAAAACACAACATTTTCAGCACTGAGAACAACAGCAGGAACATGGAGAAAGACCAAAATCACACCAAAATAAGACATGACAAAGAAAAGGTAAGAAAGAAAGAATAAGAGGCTGGATCTTTCTGATTGGGCTGATTCTGAGTGGAAAAAAAATACCAAAAGGTCCGCGAGCATGTATTTATCAGCGGCTGTCGCCGGAGCCCCAATATTGTGTGTCCAAGATTTAAATCATTGCATGCAGAAAATGAGAAAACACGGGTAAAACCATAATTTCCCATGTCGACACACCAAGACAAAGAAGAAAAAGAGGATAAAAAATATGTTACGAAAATGTCAGGAAAAATGTACTCACCGAGCGGGAGTAAAATGTTTCAATTAAAAACAAATTGGGCGTAAAGCGTTGTGTGGCGTTGTGTAAGCTCGTGTGTCGAAGCTCAAGCTCTGCGTCCCTCGCGCTCTCATTCTCTGCCTATGACTCTGTCATGTGACAGGGGATTGGATTGGTCCGTTTTTGAATTTATCCACGCTTTAGTTTCCACAGCGAAAGTATTCAGTGTACAGCCATTCTTCACGCTATGTGCTACTGTACCGACAGGAGCTATCCCACACTAGATGTGCAACACTCTTCGTGGTTCACGATGGGTTTTCATTGGAAGGTTTAGACCATTTCCTGTGAGAATATATCGAGAGTGAGATCAGGCTTGCATTTGAAAATATTCTATAAAATAGCCTTTACTTTACGTGGTATGCTACAGTATTATCAAACACAATGTGATCCAATATCATTATAAAAACTAATTCGTGATTATTTCTAAAACTAAATAGTTTGCACTAACAACTAATTTCAGTCATGTACCATAGAGGGTGTACATTGATCAAAGGCTCAATCACTAAGTGATTGGTAGACCGACAGTAGATAAGTATCTATTATCGGCCTATTTAGGCCATCTATTAACTAGTACTATGTCATTTAATATTCACTGCCATGCTTGTAATGTAGGTTTGATGCTTTGGGTGTCTTTTCTTTCTTTCTTTCTTTGCCAAATGAAAACACAGATTTCATAGCTAATACTTGTACAGACTGGGTGACACAAAGGTTGTACCCAGGTAAGAAGTAAAACATTCACTAAAACATAATCTTGGGTAAGCTAAGTGAGGGGAATAAAAAGACCTATTCAGTTCACGCTCTCTGAAACACATTTTTGGAGGCCATTCCAATTCCAGACAAACATGGGACTAGCAGGGATTGCAGCTTTATCATTCTATCTCCTTCCACTTTCCTCTGTCCATTGCACATGGTAATGCCTTGGCCCAGCTCCTGAGCATGCGGATCGGATAAACAAACAGTAGCTGACAGATAGCTAACGTGCTCAGCTAGCTTCCCTGACGCCCGGCCATGTCCATGTGTCTGTATAGCTACAGCACCATTGGACGTGCAGGGAGGGTGTTGAGGGAATTGGGCTGTGGCCCTTTCCCTACACTACCTCACGGGGAAACTTCTAGTATGTTGCTACGGTGAGCAACTGTGCGGAACATCTATTCCGTGGTGGGGGACTGTGCGAAACGTCTGTTCTAAACAGTGGAATTCAGTGAGGAACATGCATTCTATAGCAGGGAACTGTGAGGAACGTCTGTTATCTACTGAGGAACTGTGAGGAGTGTCTGTTCTATAGTCTGTGTTGAACCAGGGCTGTAACTAAAGTAGGGACAGGGAGATGAAATAGAATAAAATGAAAAGTGTCCAAAGTGTCTTTGTGCTAGACTCTCACACAATATCCTTGTCAGATACATCATTCCACTGAAAGGAGATAGACACATTAAAATGGAGTAAGCTATATGATGTACTGTAACTAGTGTGGGATTGTGCAAAAGCCAAGACAACATCAACAATTGAATATTGTGAAAGAAACACAATTGAATAAAGGTTTTTTGTGATTGTTTGAGGGCCTCAATCCATTAGGGCGTGATTCAAGGAAAAAAACGGTGCCACTTACTCAAAGGAAATGTCAGAAAAAAGTTGTTTACTTTTCCTTTCACCTTTCCTGCTGTTTACAACCTGGAGCTACTTGGGTGCGAATGTGTATTTTTGTGTGTGTATGTGCGCGTGTGTGTGCGTGTGTGTGTGTGACCAATGAAGTGAAAACCTTATAATATGTTTACACACTGACATTTCCCGGTATCTGTCAGGTTTCTCACTGAAACAAAAATACACTTGACATTCTAAGACACACTCTACTCGGCTGTCACAGCTGTCATAGTACACAACACCAAGAAATCACAACCACATAAACGATACCGTGGTGAAATGGTTCGCTCTATGAAATGCGATTTAACCTTCCTTTGTACTGGTTCAAAACAAAAAGCATTATTCTAGTCAACAGCAAGACAAACCGTATACATATGTTCAGAAAAAAACATTCCATTATGGACAGTCATCGCCACTTCCCTATTTTTGTCACAGCAATTTAGTGTTGGTTCAGACTCGTAAAATGCAGGTCTGAGCCTTTAACATTAGAGGTCAGTCATTTAGATAATCTTCCCTGACTCTACTCCTCCTGACTGTTGGAGTTTGTGTCCATCTGGTTTGTTTCTATCTCAATCTGGCCACCCATATGGTGGCAGCAGCAACCTTAATGGTGTGCACAAGCAGGAAGAAAGAACCCTAAATACAGTTCAACTCAAAACGTCAATTGCGTTATAAAGAGATGGAGTGGTTCATATGTATTCCCAATGCTGAGATGTACAAACAAATTCACAATGATCTGTTTCCTTGAAATGAAATGAGTAAAACGACATTAAGAACCCTTTGTTTCTCATTCAGGCATTATGTGGATGACCATTTGAAATGGGTGCTGTTGTCACTGAAGTGGACAGGGAATCAATATTGCCATGTGAATGTAACTGGCTCCCTCAAGGCTTGGCTCCCGCTTGATGTGCGAAGGCTTGTCGGTAACCCAGATTGGGGATATACTGCAAATGTTGCATGTCATCCCCTCTCTCTCCCCTGAACTTCCTGTCTCTCTATTTTGTAAACACACACCACACACACAAAGTAACTCTGATTTGTGAAAGGTTAGGTCTTGTTCAGATTGCTCTGGTAAGACCTATACTGCCATGTCAAGTCTACCTACATTACATTACATTTAGTCATTTAGCAGACGCTGTTATCCAGAGCGACTTACAGTAAGTACAGGGACATTCCCCCTGAGGCAAGTAGGGTGAAGTGTCTTGCCCAAGGACTTAACAGCATTTGGCACAGCCGGGAATCAATCCAGCAACCTTCTGATTAATAGCCTGATTCCCTAACCACTCAGCCATCTGACTCCCCTACCCATCCTCCTGGGGCCGGTCCTGGGCATAGTGTTGCCACTTCACTTAGATCTTAGTGCCGACTCCACACTATTAAGCAAAAGGCTAATGGAGGCAGACTGTTACTTATCTCTGTTCTGCTCGAGGGTGGGAAGTTCAGTTTGGGACAAGTGGCGTCAGGAGACACGTCACAGCAGATGGACAGCTGCACTGTCCCAAAGACGACTGGACTCTTGATTCATTTAGATGACAGAGAAGTTCGATGGGAGCTCATCTTCCCCTCTCCACGATTCCAATTGTAAGAAGATACTGACAATTCTCTTGCTGGGGATGAAAGGTTCTTAAATCTTCCACAGACAATTTCCAACACACCATTTTTGCACACACTACCACAGCTAATCACAACTAGATATTCCATGCCAAATTAAAAACATCCTATTAAATACTTACATAAGTATAATATACATATATAAATATGCCAAAGCAATTGTAGCACACAATAAAAATCATTGCACGCTGTGCTCTAAATCCCCCAACAGTAGATTTCTGTGTTTCCTAATCCATCCAGACAAATCACTGAGGATTGCTTTGTCCTGTTCAGCACACGTTTTGGCCCAGCATGCCTCTGTCTTCCAGCCCTCATACCCACAGCCTGAATTCTAGAGCTGGTTCCGTTGGCCCGGCCCGGAGCGGACGACGAGGTGGTGGATTACTCCTCCATGTCCCGAGTGGCAGAGGGGGTGTTGGCACCGGCACGACGGAGCGTCTCAGGGACCACGCTCCCTTCGGGCTCGGAGCAGAGCAGTACCGGGAGGAACGGTGCGATTCATGAATACATCAAAGGTCACGCCGCAGTGTGTAATAGAGGCAGGGGCTTACGGTGATAAGCAGACAGAGCTGTGCTGACATTGCCTTTGCCTTTTGATATTTCAAAACACAAGGTAAAGGAGGAGGTTGGGAACCATGCCGGCTAGGTGACGATCTGGCCCCAGGCTTGTGGTTGGGACTGATGCAGCTCACACATCAACCACATCGTTACGTTAGTAATTAGGGAGGAACAGCAGGCACCATCCATATTGACTAAAATGGCTTTCATTCTCCTCATAATGATCCTCAATGAAAAAAGGTTAGGGGTTACATTTACTTTTTTTACTCTTATCCAGAGCGACTTACAGTAGGTACAGGGACAATCCCCCTGAGGCAAGTAGGGTGAAGTGCCTTGCCCAAGGACACAAAGTCATTTGGCACAGGCGGGAATCGAACTAGCAACTTCGGACTACTAGCCCGATACCCTCACCGCTCAGCCACCTGACTTAGGGTGAATTTGATGATTCTGTTTGTGTTCTCGTATTGTTTAGTTTACCCGAGACAAGGGATCTCTCTGAGATGATCTTAGTAATAGGTCAGACTAAATCATGTCATCTAGTTGCTGGCTTCATAACTTTGGTTTAAATGAACTCCTGGTCTCCTTCCTTCCCTGACACTGTGTGGATTTGGCTTTCCGTTTTCCTTCCAACGCCTTTAGTCACCTAGTGAGGGTCTCCGCGAACGTGTTGCACACGGAAGACCGGGGGGCAGATGTTTTCTGAGAGGCAGCAGGCCTCCGTCTTCAATCGAATCTTGACAATAATTATCCTCTCTTAACGTCTGTTTCTATCTGGGTTGAAAGTTGAAGAGTTCTGCTCCTCCGCTGAGGGCAGGTCTGTTCCTGCAAAATGTGTTTTGTCATCGTTCTCTCAATGTCTGATACACGGTGTACTGAAGCAGTTTCATCTCATGGTATTTCAAACCCGGTGACTGCAAATCTCGACCTCTCTCACCGACCGTAGGATTGCAAGCTTGCTTGTAGTTGTCCGTCATGGCCGATGATGACATCCACTTCTGACTTCAATGGTAAGTTCTCTGGTAATGGTAAGTCCTATCCTGGATCCACAGGGCTTGTCACAAGTGGGACATGCATCTGTACTAGTGGTGGAACTGGCAACCTTGGTTGAGTTTCTACACATACACACGCACACGGACACACACATGTACACACAAGGACAGGACAGACACACAAACGTAGGCACACACACACATAGACACACACACACATACACAAGTTAGAGGAACACGGTTGGTGCTGAGGTATGTTCTTACTGTAATGACTTTTTCAACGGAAGGAAACTATTTTTTGTTTCACCTTGACATCTGGTAAACATCTGGGAGCCATAGCACCCGGTCATTTACTGCGTACTGGTCAACGTTTCATACCTTCAACATACACTAAACATAAAACCCTCATAGAGTGCACTGTTCTCCCACTGCAGTAATGAGCAGCCGCTGAACCTACTGTTCGAGACTATGTTCCGGAGGCTGAGAGTAGTTTTTTGAAAGAAAAATAAGCTCAGAAAAGAAAAGAGAGTGAGCCTTCATTCAAAGGGAACTCCATGTGAGTTCTCTGTTCTCGTCGCCTAGAAAGAAGAGAGAAGGATTTTGCGCGTAGCACAGTGTTGCTGCTGAATCACGCTGTGAGAAAAACAGGTCCCAGTGGAACCACTTAGTCAGAGCGAGTCTCTATCTGATACACTGCAGAGAAGAAGCAAATATTCTGGTCCGAAACAGGTGGATGACAATCACCAGAGTCCTCACAGGACATCTACTGTACAGTCATGCATTTACAGTGACGGGGGTGTAAGGCTTGCTCGGTGTATTCACTGGTGATTTTGAGGTAAATTACAATTAATTGCAAAAATAACATTGAGGTGAGAGACTCCAAGAGAGGGAGGTTCAACAGATTAACAAACATCATGTTCTTTTCTGCTCTGGATCTGTCAACCTCCGTGATGTTTACTAGGGCTGCAGCAAGTTGTGTTCTTGTACTGCCACAGATGTGGTGTGACTATGTCAGGGGGTGAACATATCAGCAAGACATGTTCTAGTTGTCCTGTTGTGGAAGGCGTACAAGATTGATTGGGATGAATGAGAATGCACTCAGAAGGCTTCAGAGGAACATGTGTGCAGATCTCTTTTTGCAGTTGGACTGTGTGTGTGTGTGTGTTATGTCTGTGTGTGGGGGGGGAGGAGTGTGTGTGTGTGTGTGTGTGTGTGTGTGTGCATACATGTGATCTCTTAGTAAATAATTGAGACATCTACTGAAAAACTGAAAGATAGCACTTCAATCCACATACCTCTTTGCTGCTTCAGGTCAGGGAATCTCAGCCAGGTTTGTTGCAAACATGGATGCCTCAACATTTGAAGGTTCGTCTTCATTCTCACTTGGAGACAAACTGTCAAATTCGGCTTCAAACATTTGATGAACAGTCTCTCGCCTCTCTCTCAAGCTGTGTGTGAGTTGAATGCAAATGCACTCTACTGTACACCACAATTTAGAACCACAGGGTTCTACAGATACCCAGGCTCAAGCGAATGAATGCACACAAGGCTAATTTTTGGTTGGCGTTTTCACCCACTCTTGCTGATCCTCATTACAATTCATGAGCCAGTTTGATAGGAGCTAATGCTGTTCCTCTGGTCTCCAGGGCTGAGGAGGCCACAGAAGGCCAGTCAGCAGTATTTGTGTTCGGGGCTGCTAACCACAGCAGCTGAGCCACTCCTGGGTCTTCACCAGCTTCTGAGGCTACAGCTTACGAAGGAGCTGTTAGAAGGTGGTCACTCAGTCAGCTAAAAAAACACTCCACAAAAACCCCTGTGCACCCAAAATGACAAGAAGGCACGGATAACATGGATTCTCATTGTAGGCCAAAAGTCTTTATCTCTCTCCCTCTCTCTCTCTCTCTCTCTCTCTCTCTCATCCTCACTCTGTTTGTCTCTTTCTCTTCCTCCATCCTTTTTTAGCCCTCTAAACACAGCTGTAACTTAACACAATGTACTATTGCGTACGACAGTCTCCTGTGCTCGAGCAGTGAGGCAGGATAGAGGACTTCATCGCAGAGCAGAGCCAGCCACAGTAGCGATGCTCTACAGCATGTTTGTGAGGGAAACAGATCGATGACAAAGGCTGTCAGAGCAGCTCAGTGTCTCGTCTGTCTAGATTGGGTTTGAAAGGCCATGTGTCATGTGGTTAATGAATTAAAGAGGTGCACTGCCAAGTCGGATCAGGGCTTGTGACAACCATCAATATCTCACATGCGTTGCATTCTCCCCTGGAGGAAGTGATGGAGGGTAATGTCACAAGAGGAAGTGATGGAGGGTAATGTCACAAGAGGAAGTGATGGACAGTAATGTCACAAGACAATATGACAACGTCCTCACATCATGTGCTTTGTGAACATACTTGATGTCTTTGGTTCTCAAATCTTTGATTACTACCCACATGTAGGGGTATAGGCATATTGATTTAAAGGCATTGTTTTAGTTCAGTCTGGTAATCATTTATCCAAGGCTTTTAACTGCTTGACATTGGTCTTGGAATAAAAATATCTAAAGTTTGGTTATGTTTCAAAGATCAAATTCAAATTGTAAAAAGTGAGCACTTCTATTTAGCTCTGAATGAGATAACAGGGGATGAGCAACAATATAAGCAATTCAACAGGTTAATCTACCGCATGCATAATATCAAAAAGTTGGAACACAATTGCTTGGTACAGTATAATTACTGGCTCGCAACACCACAGGGAGTATAGAGAAAGAAAACAGCAACAGTCAGATTTCCTCTATTTATTTATTACTGCCAATGTTTGTGTGAAAATAGATTTGGAAAGTACATGCAATAATATACAAGAATACAGATCTCTGTGGGGCTCCTCTTCACAATTGGCATCTTGCTGTGAGGCTCAGCTATGTTTTTAAATTGAAAAGTAATGAAATCTTCAAGGAATATACTTCAAGGTGGGAAGAGAAATGTGGGTTTGAGTTTGGTATAAGGTTTCATAACCTCAGTTGACTGCAGTTTACTGTTGCTCCTCTTAGAAAGCTACATCTTGCCTTCACACGTGATCTTTTACAGAGTTTCTACTGGATCTGGAAACGTGTGAAAGGAAACCATTTCAAACACCACATCAAACAAAAACAACTGAACGATCACGCAACCATAAAAACAAATACATGTAAACAGAATTTTTGTCCTCAGAACAATTAATAAAATACTGTTAGTTCACTGATCCCAGGCCCTCTGTCCAACATTCCCACCTTCTTTTCATTCAATCTTGTCATCCAAAACCAGAGATCTTAACAGCATCCCAGACCACTTTAACATGATTTATTTGACATCAACAACAAGCCATTACAACAACATTCAGGTTCTCCACCCCCGAGTCAATCCCCATTTAATTATCCCTACTTTAAAATTCCATCACTGAAATAGTTACAGCAGTGTGTAACCTACAGTGGCAGCAGAGCCTACAGTCCCAGACACTATAAAGCCAGCGACCTGTAAACACACTATTCCTGCTCCAGTTTGTAGTGTTTCACAACACAGACACTGAACTGGTGCTGACAAATCAAGCAATAAGTAACACATCAGTGCACTTATAGCTCTGCTTTTATTGTCCCTTACCTATCAGAGAGAAAACTCGACAGCGATACATAGAAAAGGAAATTAAATTCCATGCCTCATAACGGCAGTTGACTTTATCACTGCAGTGGAAAGGGATTCTCTGTGGTTCTGTAAATGGAAGGTTAAGACTTCCCTGGGCATCTGACAGCCCTCCAAACACACATATCTCCTCCAGCCCACTCCAATTTCAGATTTGTCCAGCTGGAAACCAGCCCAAAGAGTTATTAGTCCATGTCAACTCTATTGCTCCCATTGGCCATGTAGCTGCTTATGAAAGCTAGAGTAAAGCCTGAAAATAAATGATGTTCAGATTGCAATCATATTTTAAGGTTACAGTTCTGGTGGTGTACTGAAGAAGTAAAGAGACTTTTTGTGCTTCATGAACAAGCAGCAAATTACCATGACATGGGCAGTTTGGATAGGATACATGTACAGTGAATCCTTTTATAATTCAGCATGGGGGTTTTCAATCCTATTATCATGTAATATTTAAATGCTGTTGAAGGAATTTACAGCAGAGAACCACATGAATCCCCATGACAGAAGGAGACAGACAGGCATATATGTAGACTGTCTCATTACATGGAATTATTAGTCAGTAATTAACAATAAATGCCTATCTAGGAATATTCATTTTGATAAATACGTTCCACGCACTGAATTGCTGAAAGTCATTTTATAACATGATAAAATCTGAATCCCAATCAATTCATTCTCAGAGGTGTGAAATAAATTAATTCATAAGATATTCTATTTCCTCTCATTTCTTCAGACAATGATTTGATCTTGAGCCTTCGGAGAATAGTTTTTATACAATTCGATTATAAACAACAGCATTCTCTCTTCGTGATCTTTTTACCAAGGGAGTGTAACATTACTCTGCACATCCCCTGTCCTGTGGCACTTGATTCATTACTGCTTAAGAGAACGTAGTGAGTTTCTGATGCCCCCTTGTGGAAGTAGTAGTAAGCCTAACAGTCGCTTCCTTCATTTCTTTATATTTTGAAGGACGCCTCGTAATCATTGTTTAAATGTTGAGCTGTTACAACTAGTCAGTCAGTCTCCCTCCGCTTCTAAACGTCATCTTTTTTTTTTTTTACTGCCGAATGCAGCTGAACACGCGAAGAGGAAGGTCCGTTTCAACCCGAGGAAAGGAGAACCCCTCCATAAAACCAAACGTTTACTAGTAGACACCTGCAATTAGGGAGCATATTTCCCCCGGCTTCCAACGGAGCGTGTTGACGTTCAGGTACTCATTACTGTGTCCCGCTGCGTGCTAGCTGCCTTTAAAACTGTCAGCAGCGGCCGTAGCCCTCAGCCTAGGGTGTAGCACGTTGGTGACAGCTCAACCACAGGGTAGGCCTCGAACCCCTCTGTTTGACACAGATACTGTTATGCAAATTGATAGCCATGGTACGCATCCCTACAACAGTCTTATTCAGTCCTTAGTTTATGCGCAAAATTGATCCAACATCTTGATCAAGATGACACAATTGAACTGAAAGCTCAAAGCTGGAGTTGCTGGGTCTTTGTTGTTTATTGGTCTGTCAGTTCTGTACAGTGCCAAAAAGGTTGATTCTCAGAGCTTTTCATCTCAGCCTCTCTACTTCTTGAACATGTTAAGAATTTGTGTTGTTAAGAGTACGTGAAGTGAAGTGGCAATGTGTAAGACAAGACAGCAGTGGGATAGAGTTTGTGACTTGCATGTGGGTCTGTGTCAGTACAGTAATACATACAGTGTATCTTATGGTACAGTTTTAAGCTGTCAAGGTCACTTGAAAAAAATAATCTTGTTTTATTTTCAATGTTTCTTTACAATTTGGTTGGATGTGCTTTTGACTTGACTTTTCAGAGCAATAGGTTATCATGTCCTCAGAAGTAAATGCCAGCTTAGTTTCAGAACATGTCTTTATTTTGAACTTAAAAAAAAACAAAATAGTGGAGTGTGTTTGAGGTCTACAGTTACAGAAAAGCTATGAAAACAACATTAAATACACTTTAGAGAGAATAATGTTCACAAATCAATGTACAACACGAGGAGATACTTTGCATACACATGAATTATGACTAATCCACCTTCAAGTACAGTACTCTACTCTAGAACACACACCGTCTACACAGAGAACTGCTCCTGCAGACATACAATGTTGTGTTTAATTCACACATTTTACCTAGTTTTGACCATAAAACCTATAGAAACGTATAGCCCATTAATATAACTGACTGGAACTGGAACATATCGGGACATATGATATCTCTGTGATCAGAGTTTTGGATCCCAGATCTGGGTGTCAGTGTTGATCGAACCATGTCACCCTGCTAGACTGTGTGTGTGTGTGAGTGGGAGTGTGCCAGTGCGACACATATAATGGCTCGTTATCATGACCGTGTAACTCAGATGATTCACTTCTTCCTGTACTGGCTCATGTATCCCCTGAGGAAGTCTTCGAACCGTGGGCCGGCGTACTCGGGAGTTGCGTAGCCAGCGAAGGGGTGTGGCGCTCCGGCCTCGTGGCTCGGCTCCTCCTGCTGGGCGGGTTCATCGGCGGCGGCGGCGGCGGGGTTGGCACGACGCAGGCGGCAGTTGTAGTCGACCTCAGGGTCGCAGTCGGGGTGTGGCTCGATCACACCGTTCCTGGAGGGGCCGGCGGCGGCGGGGGCAGGAGCAGCGAACTTGCTGCAGGCCGGGTCAAACGGGTGGCAGGCAGGGGCGGCGGGGGCGGGTGCAGCAGCCTTGGCATCATCGCTGGCCTCCACGACCGCGCAGCCCTCGTCGTAGTGGATGTAGCAGTCGTACCCCTCCTTCGTCTTGCCCTTGACCCCCAGGCGGGAGCGGACTTCGTACTGGGGCAGGAGCTGGAGTGGCTTACGCAGGGCGGCAGCTGCCCTCAGCAGGCAGAAGGGGTCGTAGGTGGGGTCGCAGGGCGCCAGGGCGGGGCGGAATGGGGCAGGGGCGAGGGCGGGGGGCGCCGGCTCATCCTTGGGGGTGTACTCCAGCACGGGCTTGGTGAGGCTGGACAACTTGGTGGCGGTCAGGGGGTTGCAGCCCTCGTCGAAGAGGGGGTTGCAGTGCTGCTCCTTGGGGGCTTGTTCGACCGCAGCAGCCTCAGGAGCGGGCGCTGGCGGGGAGGCCACGTTGGCCACACACAGGGGGTCGATCTCGGGGTTGCAGGTGGGGTACAGGTGGTAGTAGCCGGTGGGGGCCTTTTGCACCAGCAGGGGCTTACAGTAGGGGTCCCTGGTGGGGTCGCAGCCCAGGGCCGAGTAGGACGGGGCGGGGCCGGGGGCGGGGCGGTACCCGTAGGCGGCACGCAAGTGGTACTGGAGACACTCGACGTCGGAGGGGTTGCAGATGCGTAGGAGCTCCGTCTTCTGCTCGGCGCTCAGGAAGGACTCCAGGACAGGGGCGTAGTAGTAGAAACCTGTGGGGGACTTCATGGGGATGGGCAGCATGGGGGTCAGGATGGGAGCTGGGACTTTGGCCGGGGCCGGGGCAGGCTCTGGGGCTGCGGCCTTGGGCCGCAGAGGGAACAGGCAGTAGGGGTCGTAGTAGGGGTTGCACAGCCTGGCGGGGGCTGCTTTGACGGGAGCGGGCATGACCAACTTGGCTTTGGGCTTGCTGGTGGACTCTGCGATGCACTCGGGGTCGTCCGAGTCGGCGCACGACTTGTAGATCTCGCTGAGGTGGGTGAGGTAGTGGTTGAAGGTGGGGCTTTCCTCAGATCTGTGCTTGTTCTGCAGGTAAGCCATGTACATACGGTCCAGGTCCTCTACCTGGGGCACACAGAGAGGGAGAGAGGGAGGGAGGGAAAGACATCAAGATCAGGAAATAATACGACGGGAATGACTTTCCTTGGTTCCTTTCATACAGTGTACATACTAACCCTTTACCCAAGATTGACTGACTGTCAAACTGTCAAAATGTCAAGTTATTTTGTACCCAGAGAACAAAAAAGTCTAATAATAATCGTTCCCGCTGTCACTCACTCCTTCCTGATTTCCAGTCTCCATGAAGTACTTGTACCACCCCCAGAAGTCTGGCAGATGCTTGAACTGGGGCAGGCTTCTCGTGTTGCGAACCAGCTTCTTCAGGTTGGCCATGGCATGGCTTTTCACCTCACTAGATACGGCAGTGTCTGATCAAAAACGGAGAATGTCGATAAATCCTATGTAAAGCTGTGTGTGTGTGTTTATGAATGTACCATACAGGCGTTGCATCTCCCATCCTTCATGAGCAATACATCCAGACTCAGCATGTTCCTCTCACTCACCCTCCCCTTGCTCCGGCTGCCCCACAGGCATGGCCCCCAGCAACTCTGTAAAACAGAAACAGGGACATGAGAGGACTGGAACCAGATGTTGTGTTCCCTCCTACAGCAGGGGAAAATGCTGACCCGCTAACAAGCCCGAGGAGGAGGGGAGTCGACGGCAGGCGCGGGGCAGCGTCCTGCAGACCCCCACGCGGCTGCCTACCTTTGAACACAATCACAAGTATACGGGGTCGCAACGGGGGGGGGTTGTGTGCTCCTGATATTGGGGGGCCCACTGAAAGTCGAGCCATAAAACTACAAAGCAACATGCTCAAAGCAACCCAACACGTACACACACACACACACACCCTCCACTCCAATGATTGAAACATTGTGAAGATGACGAGGGGGTGACATGTTCAGCGGGCATCACAGCTCCACACGTATGTACTTAGCGGCAGGGGTTGCCTTTAGAACTTTACGACTTGGAGGAAAAAGCACAGTCAGCTGATTATACATAAGCCCTCAGTCGCTCACCTTCACCAAGGACAAATAATGCTGCTCTGAAGTATTAATGACATACTGTCCTGGCAGAGTGAAACACACATAAAAGGCTGTAACGAACGATCATCTGAATCCATTATATTTCATCTAACGATCTACGACTATCCATCATCACTGACATTTAGTCATCTCATAAATCTATTTGTATACACTTTATCAATGATTTGTTGGTAATACTGTTTGCATAAAGTTTCATGAGACTTTGGCTTTATGGGAGACAGCTGCAGTGTATTGTGGCTAGAGTAATTTCCTTTTGTTTGCCTACCAGTTAACGTGTATATGACAGCTTAGACAATGAAACCTTGAAATATCACCTGGTAATAAGACAACTGCCAGCAGGATTCCAGTGTAGATCAGGGAAGACCACCGTCTGCCAACAGGCGCCATTTTCTGTCTCCTTTCTTTTCCTAAGGTAGATGGAGGAGATTCTGTCTCAGGGGATCCAGTGGGACAAACAGTTACCTTCGAGTCCAGAGACATGACCTCTGAAATGGGATACTGATAGTCTCCTCTCAGTGCCTTGTTAGGTGATTAACTTTAAGGTAAAGTACTTGATCTCAAATGGAATCTGTGAAATGTCCGTTTGTAGCTACTGTATACAAGTCAAGAAGGTCCACTGAAGTAAAAAGATCATGTTAAGTGAAAAGACAGAAAATATGAGAGTTAGTGGAACTCGAAGCTGAACTACTGTGAACTGAGAAACTGTATTTGCTCACAATACTTTGGGCTGTGACTGTAACCGTAACCTCAACAAAGTACATCTCAATTCAGTTACAAAAGCACTGAAAAGCATTTTTTCTGTCCACACATTACCCAGTTTTGGTCAAAAAACAAGAATTGCTGGACCCCTACCTGTAAGGTGTTGAATGTTCAGACCTCCTAGGATCACCTCAAGAGCCGCTGCAGGCTCTCTGGACTGAGTGCTGAGGACGTGATGTTAGCCTGGGATGTGTTCACTTTATCTCTCTGCTCCCTGTATGGGACAGTTGGGCTGGGCAACATTTTTAAGGAGCCCTTTAATCATTAAAAACAAAAAGGCATGTCATATGGCTGAAGCACGCTGTTAGGAGCGACAGGATTGGCTCCTGTACCGTTGGGCCAGCCAATGGGGGTCCTGTAATTAGGGCGAGGTGAAC
This sequence comes from Hypomesus transpacificus, assembly GCF_021917145.1. Taxonomy (NCBI): domain Eukaryota; kingdom Metazoa; phylum Chordata; class Actinopteri; order Osmeriformes; family Osmeridae; genus Hypomesus; species Hypomesus transpacificus. The sequence goes on from NC_061069.1 coordinate 11,604,213, forward strand.
AGTAAGACAAGTCTGCTGAAGGAGCATCCACTGGGTGTTATTTATGTGTTGGATAAAAGTGTCTGCTCTGAGATGGAATTTATGTGCATGATGACATACAGAAGACATATAGGAGACAGAAAAAGAAGAAAAAAAATGTGATTCCCGAAGACAAACGGCTTGTGAACATCTCTTGCTCAATTACAGTCAGGAGTAACTGTTTTGGGGTAACAGTATAGGAGAGACTGTTACTGTATGTCAATGTATGTGTGTTCTGAAAGAGAAGACTGAATAAAGCAAATAACAGAAATCACACAAGTAGTTTTTTTTGCCACCAGTCCACCTGGTCTCTGAGAGATGCAAAAACATTTGATGAAGCCAGAGAAAGCTGTTGCAGGTTTATATCAAGTGATGGTCTCTTATGTAAGAACATCCCATTTCACTCTGAATGCAATGGCCCTCTTTGTGAATCTAATACATAAGTTTGACCAAGCATGTTGATCAATGGGGACAATCTCTATCTCAATCTCTCTTGATACTTTTGAAAGATACAGTGAAAATGTTGAATTTTGATTTCTGTTGCAATTACATTTATGTTCAGATACTGTATGTTATGTGTGTATACATATGTATACATGCAGTGTGCGAATTATACAATGACAATCGGGGGAGTGAATTTCTTCCCCAGGGCTTGTATTGACCCCCCCAACCTGTTGAATTTACCTCTTTTGGAGGGGTCCAAGTCTTAATTGGGGGGGTCAGACCCCCCTAAACCCCCCCATAATTCCCTATGTTAAGGTGTGTGGCATTTAGCTTACCTTTTTCTTTGTACTTCTCATGTCATTAAGGGATAGTATGTGTCCTACTGGAAAAGTATTGAATTTAATGTCACAAATTGTATTTAATGCTATTGCAGCCATAACAACAAAATACAGAAAAATCTTTTTTTTATAAAGATGGGGGGAAAAAAGATTTGTGTGAAAGGCTTAGAAAGCTGTTAAAAACTGCATGTGAAAGGAAAACTCATTAGAAAACCAGACCCTTGTTGTAAAAATAATGACGCCCTGACAACCACGTTCACATAAGCAGTTTTATTATTGTGCTCCTTAACATGTAATAGGCCTGTACACAACAATAATTTTATTTTATGAGTTTTTATTATGATTATAATAGAACTTTCATAAAACTCTATAAAACTTTTTCAATAGTTAATACATATTAACACAATGTCACAGAATGTGCTGTATTTAATACAGAGGCATACTGTACATATTGTGAGATTGTGATAGAGTGATTTGTGTGAGCATAAATAATTCTGTCATTTTTTACTTTTTTTGCAGACCTCAATTCATCATTTGCCATCTGCAGTAAGTTTAAGTTGACTACATATAGGACTCTGAAATCACATATGTAATTATTTTTAAAACAGGTGTTCTTCAATGCTTAGAAACCTACAATCCAGTCTGGAAGCAGTTTAGAACACGAACAGAAACTCATAATTTTTGCATACCATATATGGAGTAATTTGGGGGATTTGAAGAATTTCACAACATCTGGAGCCAGTGTTGACTTTTTTAAAGAATTTGTTCAAACCTGGAACTTACATGAATGAAAATGATATGTCATTTACACTTTAAATTGATAGTCTGGCAAGTAAAAAAGGATGAAAATAGAGTTTTGTACACTTATCTGTTAACATATCAAAACTTTAAAGATGTTGAAACATTTTACGATGTCATCATCGTCAAAGAGGTCTTCAAAACCTGGGAAGACAGATGAAACATAACAAATGATGTCATGTCAGCCATATTTCAACATCATGCAAGCAAAGTATTTTCCTATTAAGTTTTAAGTAGGAACGTTGGGTCGCAGAGGAGCAAGGAGATAAAAGCAAAGACCTCTGGGAAAGCACTTGTTTCCAGTTCCTTCCTGGGTGTCTGAGTCAAGGTCAAAGGTCAATCTGAGAACTCTGTACGGACACGACCAGGATATCGTCTAATCCTACAGTAATCTTATAGAAATACATTTTTTACCTTAAAACCCACATTTGGGTTATTTAGAAGACTGAACCATATAAACTTTAACTATTCATGTCGGTCTTTGCATCAAAATGACATGAACCATTGGAGGCATGTCACATGTCAGCTCTCATAAGACTGTGGTATGCAGACAGCACTGAGCTGTCTTTGTTCTCAGTCTACGTTCCGTTTTCTGTGCATAAAAGCTGTCATCTAAAACCACAGCTACACACAAAAACAACAACACTTGACGAAAATGAAAGACTTTACCTATGAAACACACATGTATTACCTGTTCCCCCAGATAAACTAGGCACTTAAATGTTTGTTTTTTTCCCCTCCTATGTCAAGTTGAAGATTTTTGTACATTTTATTTTACCTTTATAAGACACATTTGTAGACACATTGCAAGCCTTCTCAATCTGCTTTTGTGAAATGCATTGGGGGAAACATCAATTTAGAGAGTCACAACAGTGTATGGGTGGTGCACATGTCTTTGAGTAGATATGTGAACTTCATATTTTCTCCTGTTGATCAACATCTAAACATCAGTTTGTCCATAACCTTGATTGCAATAGCTCCTGGATTCAAGATATCAGCTATCTGTCTGGTTGACAAAATAACACTTTTTCCACTTTAGTTTTGGGATCTTTCCAACAAGACACTGGATACCTATTTAAAATCAGTAAAGCCGGTCTCCTAAAGTGAGCATGCACACCTAACGAGTCTAAGTGTTCCCGCAGTGGAGGTCTGGGATGGATCTGTGTGGCATATGGGAGAAGCCATGCCTGTTTGATGTTGTTTGGCCCCAGGGCAAGGATCACACTCCATGATACAACTCACTTTGTAAAAATGGAGGGCAGTAAAGCTTTTCCTGCTGCCCCAGAGCCAACAGACTTCAGAAGTCTACAAGTGGAAAGTATCTGCTAATAGATTCAATGTGCCCTTAAAACTCTTCAACTCTAAAACTATTCAAAACATTTTTTTAAGAAAACAGGATGAGGTTCGGTGTCAATCTTCTTTAATCTGTTGAAATGATCCACAGAAATCTTGTTGTGAGCGGAGTACAACTGAATTTATCCTATAAGATTTTCATGTGCACCTTAATAGACTACAGCCTAGGCGAGCCAGGGACCTGGGAGCCGGGGAGGACACGTTCGATGAATTAAACTGATTTGTTGGAGGTCGTTAGAAAAAAGGCCTCTGCTGTTCTCAGCCCAGAAAATGAAAGTATGTCCTTAGGCTCTACAGTAGCCTATACTAAGTGCCAGTGTATCAAAGAAAAGCTGCTAGTTGTAACAAACAGTGCTTTTCTTTTCAGTAAAAAGCCTAAAAAATATAGCTACACGAAGTAGGCCTATATTGTTTCAAGCGAAGGCTTTTCAATTTCGAGGGACATCAGCAACCATTGAGGCTACACACTGCTGGCACTAGCGACTTAGTCAGAAAATCGCATCAATATTTACGCATGGCCTTCTAGGTTATACAACTGTGCTTTACAATAATGCAGCATTATACACTAATACTGTTGGCTACCTCACTTAAACTTGAGTTCACATATCGAACTCCCTAAACGTGTCTCAAACCACATGGTGGCAGTAGACGTCCGCCAGTGCTGCATGACCGAGAGAAAGGTCTTGAGGCAATCAATTAATCATTGAACTTTATTAAATCTAATACGTGACCTCACGTTTTCACTTTATGGCATAAACATGTGAATTAGGTCAGTTAACTTCTTGTGATACGACACAAATGTACTGTATGCCTGAATAAAATAGCTTTTAAATACAAACGACGAAATTACTGTACATTACAATTCGGATCCGCTCAAGAAAAACGTCTGAAAACCCATCACTGAAGCATATAGCCTACATTTGTCTTCGTAACATAACTTGGACGTGTGAGTTTATTTAAGTAAATTGATCCAGTAAACAGACTAATAATTCTGCCCTAAAATTTCAACTAAAGATCACTCAAAGTGTCTTGTCACACCCTTGCTGCCTGCTAGCGATCATTCTGCTAACGTCAATGTTGTTGTTGCTAAAAGTTGCCCTTGATTTTTCAATGGTAGCCGCTGGTAGAGTTCTCGTGCGACTGAGGATCCAGGCGAAGTCCACATGGAACAGTCTCAGGACGTCAGTACAGGAGTAGATTAAGGCAAAATTGTCGTAGTCCGTGGACAAAATCCAGTATGGGGAATAAGGCAGGACTGTGGGACACACAGAAACAACGCAAATGTTTATTTCAGTATTTCAGTGAAGGCTAGATTAAACCAATGCGATCACATTATCCTTCTTATAAGGTCAACGAAAACAAGGGTTAAGCACACACTGACACGCACACACACACACACAAACACACACACACACACTCAAACACACACACTCACCATAGGAGTAGCTGATCCCAAGCTTGGCAGGATTCTTCAGATCCTCGGTGACTCCTGTCCCCTCAATAGTTCTCACCTCTCCTTTTCTGTCAGTGTTAGAATATGAAAGGGTTAAAAGCTCATGTCAGTATCAAAATATGTATCCACTAACTGCACTATATAATACAGAAATAAGCTTACGTCTTTAATCGAGCTCAAGATAAAACCGTCTAACTGGTTTGTTATCTTGTATTCATTACTGTAAGTGCTGATACTCACAGTATTTCTGAGCTGACAACTCGAATCGTTTGATCAAGCTTCATGGTGAAGTTGGTTTCAATGCACCTTCCTTTCTCAAACTGGGCCGGCAGCTTAGCGATTTCAAACCATCTTCCCATAAACTAGAATCAGGCAGAAAATAAAACACACACACAGATTCAGCAAAATCTTGTGTGCATGGTTCTAGCCATGTAATTTAGGGTTAAACAACTAGAGAAAGTAGCCATCTTTTTTGTACTTATGTACTTTTACATGTACAGTATAGGGGTCAAGATATGTCCTCATCGGTCAGATAAAATAAGAGGTGGTGTGGTACCTTCTTGATGCTGAAAGAAGCTTGGACTGATGGTTCTGGGCATGGGCCCCAATGGGGCACCTGGGCACTGATGAGGGGCAAGAGAAGGGCCAGAACGAGGGTAAAAGATAGCCTCATGTTTCCCAGGGTGACTGTCATCTGAGAGGAATCGACAATGTTTTGAGTTCAAATGTAAATCAAGAGCAAAGACGCCTGTTGTTGTCACGTATCTGTGTGTTCCAATGTTCCAACCAAACCTACGCCCTTGTCTAAAATTCGATTTGTCTGCATCCAGCAGTTCTTAAGCTTAAGCATCCCGAGAGTATGCAGGAACATTAAGCATTAGATTATAGATATTTATGCTATATCTGTAATTAAACTTTAACAAGGGCTATAGTACAGCATGTGAGATTGGATGGTTTATTTGAAAATGTACAACCATGGACACTTCTGCTATCCTCTAGTCAAGTCATATGAAAATAAAATGTATTAAAAATACAATTACAAATTCCCGCTAAAGATATTAAGTAAACAGTAAACAGCAAATAACAAGTATTCACAATCTATACATCTAAACAAAATGTACATGCCAATGTACATGACATCCAATATTATCTGTAAATAATAAACATCTTGTCTTACCTCTGTGGGCTCTAGGTCTACAAATCTGGTGCAGCTCTGGACACTGTGTATTTATAAGAGACGTTGGCTTCCTTAGGTCACGCTGCACTTAGACCTGAATGAGTTCCATTGTCGACACCAGGGCTTATTTCTGACATAAAGTAAACAATTATCTAATTAAAGTCATGGGGGACACACCAGGATAAATGTTATAAAACAATCTGTCTGGCTGGCCTCTTCTTTCGGGTGGACAGATTCTTTTCTAGGATGTTTTTGTGAGATTTGTGAGGATTTCCAGGCCTTCTGAGGCCTTTGAGATCAGCTTTTTTGTATTCTCTACTGCCTGTGATGGGTATTTTCTGTGGTGGGTATTTATTTGCAGAGGGAATAATTGATGGTTTTGTTTGGAAGCAACACACAATTTTCACAGCACGTGTGGAAATCTAAATCAAAATTATTTTCATCCCAAAATAACCTCACACAAAACATGTTTTATAATTCAGATATTTAATAAGGGAGGTTTATTGAATCAAAGTACAGTGAAATCATTACAAGTATTCCCACTCCTCTCCCTCACTCAGCAGTCTCTCTGTAACTGAGGCATGCTGCTGCAGTCGCTCTGGTTGCTGACCTGGAGCTGGTCATAGATGCCTTGAGACCTCAGGATGCTGAGCAGCTCCTCCACGGTGTCGGCGGAGAGGGTCCTCTCTCTGCTCATGATCCAGACAAAGACCCTGTGCTGCAGGTCTTCAACGTTGGTGCAGGAGTACACAAGGGTGTAGCTCTCATAGTCGGTGGACAGCACCCAGTAAGGGCCGGGTTTGGAACCTGAAACCGACAACACCATTGAAGCAAAAAGCAAGATGGACTTATTTAGCTTGTTTTGATTATGTTCTGCACATTTTAGGTTTTGACTAACTGTGAAAATTCTACCATAGATTAGTGGATCAATCTAATTCCACACAACATGCACTTTCAAGTACAGTTCATAATTTCACTAGAATTAAACTCAGACAGAAGGGTTAGATAGAAACTTTGGGACCAGATGTGTTCAATGTGAAGGACTTAAAAACTTATCCTCAACATTGTGAAGAAGTTGGCCCTACCTGTAAAGAAGTTCACTTCCAGCTTCGCAGGGTCAGAGGGGTCTACCACACGGGCGATTCCCTCGGAGGAGGTGACACGCCCATCGGACCTGCAACAGAAGAGGGGGAGGATTTGAACCTGTGACATCGTCCACGTGTTCAAACAACCGACACATTCATTTCCATCCCTGCCTTCAAAAATACAATTTCCCTCATACTCACCGATTGCTGTAAATGCTCTTTTACCTGTTAACCCCTCCCCTTAGTATTATTGTCTTATTCATCCCCATGGTCTGTCTGTATGATCTGTTGCCAATTGTTTAGTTCAGTCCTACTGTTGCACCAATGTTGCCTTGTCTGTTTCTCACCTGCCTATATCCTCTGTTCATTTCTGCCAGTCAGTCTATGTCTTTATTGTGGTTGTTGTCTGATGTAAATAGTCTGTCTTGCTTTGTGTTCTTGTGCTTTAACATTTTTTATCCTCTCTGATTCCCTATGTACAAATTCCCTGCTTGTTTTTCTTCTGTATGTTGTACTACTGTAGTTGTGTGCCGTTATGCTTTTAACCAGATTTTTTTTCCATAGCCCCCTTCCCATCTCCCTCAAAAAGCTTTTGCTTTTTGCCAGGCCATCTTTGGAAATAAGAATTTGTTCTTAAATGATTATACCTGGTTAAATAAAGGTTACATTTCAAAATTTTAAAAAACAAAAAAACAACCCTCCTTATGCTCGGTAAACAGATGGACATCGTGTCTACTCACTGCAGGGACTGATTGATGACCTCCACTGTGCCGTCACTCTGAAGGCCGTAGGTGGCCTGGCTACATTTTCCCTTCTGGAAGAAGGCAGGAACTTTCTGTATGCCGTGCCACCTTCCCATGTACTGTACACACAAGACAAGTGTGCGTTAAACACTTACTGGAAGACTGAATGTCTTTGGGATTCATAAAAAAAAACATTTGTTTTGACTGGGGATTCTGTATTCAGAACTGTAGAATTGAAGTTCTGATAATGGTCTGTGCCGCGATTAAATTTGCCCTGTGTCATTTTCAAATTTAAAATACTGTTCTAATGGTCAGTTCCAACGGTTTTAAGGATTTAGTTCTGAAATGACCACTGTACATCATGTTCCTAAGAGCCCAGGGGAGTGAGAGCCTCCATTTACCCGAGAGACATCAAAGCCCTGCTGGACCGGGGGCACAGGGCACTTCCCAGGGAGGATCATCTGCCCGTTGGTGGTCCACAGGGACAGGAGAGCGACACCAAGCACCATGAACATCTGCATCTTAGAGCTGAGACAAAGGTTCAGTCAGTCCTGTAAGGAAGGTTTAGAAAGAGAGACATGTAACATCTGCAAACTAAAAGCTGATGATCGTGAGAATGAGTCAGGAGGAGCCAATAATGTCCATGTTGTTCATGTTCACCATCTTGTTCTTATGGGTTTTAATACGGTCCCAAATATATTTTAATGCTTGACAAATATGCAATACCTAAAACCCTGAAAGGTTAAGTATTTACAGTAGGATTTAATTTCAGTACAATGGGTACTGAAGCATTTTCACATGATACCTTGCCATAGTGGTGAAATTGGTACTTACCTGTGGTGGAGACTGTGTGTGCGATGAACGTGGTTGCACATGGTTTATATACACATACAATACATAAAGATTGTTTACATAATGAGTGTCAGTGTTGTGAAACAGTTGAACCTACACATGTCACTGGAAATAGTCAAACCCTGCTCTATCACCTGTGTGCACACTAGGGGTTAACTTTCATTCATGTTTGGTCAATTTAGGCAGTTTCTCTCACACACACACACACACGCACACACACTCCTGCGACTCTGCCCGCTGTTGAGGAACAACTGAGGTTCTTCCTGATATTTGACCTTTTCCCTGGATGTAGCATAGACACTTTCTTTGATTAGGAGTCACAAATGTTGATTTATTAAATTGTTTTATGAAAAGTTTGCTTTTAGTAATATACCGTATTTTTCGGAAATAAAACCAAGGCTTGTACCCCAATTTCACAGTTTTCTTGTGGTTGTACGGCTTATATTTCGAAGCAGCGTAGGATATAGCCCGGTTTAAGAACAAAAAAGTAGCTTTGTCCCAAGATTTCTACAGACATTGCAGCTAATTTAAACCTGCACGGGGACTTATTGAAAGAGGAATTAAAAGAGGAATTGTTTACTGTGTCCCAGTTACACTATCAGGGCTTCGAAATACAGTGACTTGCTAAAGTAGACAAATAGCTAGTAGAACAACATTTCATAATAATTTCAGTAAATCAAACAGCTGCAAGACCCAGTGAAATGTTTTATACAGGTAGCAAACCAACGTTAGCTAGCATCGCTAACGACATAGGCTAATTCAACTTCGGTAGGCTATCCACGGGATTTGCAAGCTAGCTAAACTAATACTATATCTAAACAATTTTGTAGACATAACAATGGATTTTGTCACACATGGACATACTATCCACAACATGCAGTAAGATCGCCTACTCGTGCATTGCTTGGTAGTTCTATCGTTACCCGTATCAAGTGCTGCATATATTTCAGTGCGGTTTAAAATCCGATTTACAAACACAAAGCTCCCATTCTGGTGGGGTGCGGGTTATGGAAAATGCGGCTTGTTTCCCGGAAAATACGGTATATATTTGATCATTTAGATTTGTCAAAGATCAATTTAAAATGTCCGGTCCTCATTGACTTTGTTAGCTCAAGCCTTTACCTAACTGTATCAGTCATGGCTATGTTAATTTTTTTATACAAAAATATATTATGATGGTTATATTTGTTATATCTGATTCATTGATATTTCTTACATAATTAGCAGTTTATATAATTCAATACAAAAGTATTTGACCAACAGTCATTTATTAAAACATTGTAGATGGGTCAGCCAAGGGCAACCAATGTTTCTCTCTCTCTCTAATTGTCATACCAAAACAACCTCACACAAAACACATCTTATTATTCAGACATTTAATTACGGAGGTTCAATGAATCAAAGTACAGTGAAATCATTACAAGTATTCCCACTCCTCTCCCTCACTCAGGAGTCTCTGTCACTGAGGCATGCTGCTGCAGTCGCTCTGGTCGGTGACCTGGAGCTTGTCACCAGGAATGCCGTGAGACATCAGGATGCTGCGTAGCTCCTCCACGGTGTCAGCGGGGAGGCTACGCCCTCTGCTCAGGATCCAGGCAAAGTCCACATGCAGCAAGTCTTGAAAGTTGGTGCAGGAGTACACAAGGCTGTAGCTCTCATAGTCGGTGGACAGCAGGTCTGGAACCTGAAACAGACAACACCATCGAAGCAAAAGATGGACTTATTTCGCTTATTTTTCGATTATGTTCTGCACATTTTAGGTTAAGACTAAGTGTGAAATTTCTACCATAGATAAGTGGATCAATCTAATCCACACTCAAACGGAAGTATTAGATTTTTGGGACCATATGTGTTCAATGTTAATGACTGAAACTTGTGAAGAAGTTGGCCCTACCTGCGAAGAAGTTCACTTCCAGCTTGGCAGGGTCAGAGGTCAGAGGTCATGCCACACGGGCGATTCCCTTCGTGGAGGTGACAGCCCCATCGGACCTGCAACAGCATCGCCCACATGTGTTCAAACAACACTCCTTATGCTCGGTAAACACATGGACATTGTGTCTACTCACTGCAGGGACTGATTGATGACCTCCACTGTGCCGTCACTCTGAAGGCCGTAGGTGGCCTGGCTACATTTTCCCTTCTGGAAGACGGCAGGCAGTTTCTGTATGTCGTACCACCTTCCCATGTACTGTACACACAAGACAAGTCTGCGTTAAACACTTACTGGGAGACTGAATGTCTTTGAGATTCATTAAAAAAAACATTACTCTTAACTGGGGATCCTGTATGCAGAACTGTAAAATTGAAGTTCTAATAATTGTCTGTGCCTCAATTAATCCTACCCTGTGTCATTTACAAATTCAAAAACTGTTCTAATGGTCAGTTCAATGTTTTATGGATTTTTGTCTGAAAGGACCACTGTACATCCTGTTCCTAGGAGCCCTGGGGAGTGGAAGCGTCAGAAGTCAGGGCGTGATCCATTTACCCGGGGGACATCAAAGCCCTGCTGGACCAAGGGCACAGGGCACCTCCCAGGGTTGAGAGTCTGGCCACTGGTGGTCCACAGGGACAGGAGAGCGACACCAAGCACCATGAACATCTGCATCTTAGAGCTGAGACAAAGGTTCAGTCAATCCAGTGAAGAAGGTTCAGAAAGAGAGACACGTAACATCTACAAACTGAAAGTTGATGAACGTGAGAATGAGTCAGGAGGAACCAATAATGTCCACGTTGTTCATGTTCACCATGTTGTTCTTATGGGTTTCCTTAAGTTGAAGTATGCATTAACTAATAGGTTTTAATACTGTCACAAATATATTTTAATGCTTGACAAATATGCAATACCTAAACCCCTTAAAAGTAAAGTAATTACAATAGGATTTAATTTCCGTACAATGGATACTGTAGCATTTTCACATGACACCTTGCCATGTAGTGGTGAAATTGGTGCTTACCTGTGCTAGAGACAGTCTGTGTGTCCGCTGAACGTGGCTACACATGGTTTCTATACATATACAATACATAAAGATTGTTTGCATAATGGTTATACAAGTGTCAGTGTTGCGAAAGTTAAACCTTCACATGCCACTCTAAACAGTCCAAATGTTGGAGCATGACACCTGTGTACACAGTAGGGGTCTAACTTGTATTCATGTTTGGTAAAGTCAGACAGACTCTCACACACACACACTCACACACACACTCCTGCGACTCTGCCATCTGTTGAGAAACATCTGAGGTTCTTCCTGATATTAGACCTTTTCCCTCAATGTTGCATATACACTTTCTTTGATTAGGAGTCGCAAAAGTTAATTTATGAAATTGTTTTATGAAAAGTTTGTTTTAATTAATTAATGTATATCTCTGATCATTTCGATTTGTCAAAGATTGATTTAAATTGTCCGGTCCTCATTGACTTTGTAAGCTCAAGCCTTTACCCAACTGTATCAGTCATGGCTATGTTTATTTTTTTATACAAAAACATATTATGATGGATATATTTTATTATATCTAATTCATTGATATTTTTTTCATAATTAGCAGTTTATACAATTCAATAGAAAAGTATTTGACTAACAGTCATTTATTAAACATTGTAGATGGGTCAGCCAAGGGCATGTTTGCGAGATCAAACAATGTCTACAGGTGTCTCCTTTCTCACCAATCATCCATAATGAGAATAACTGTGATAGCAAATCTATATGCTTGCAAGGGGGTGGGACAGAATTTAGCACAATAAAAGGGTAGTTTGGTATCTATAAATACACAACAAAATACCTAATTCAAACCACAGAGATCTCCGAGGGGTATTTTTTCTCTCTCTCTCTCTCTCTCTCTCTCTCTCTCTCTCTCTCTCTCTCTCTCTCTCTCTCTCTCTCTCTCTCTCTCTCTCTCTCTCTCTCTCTCTCTCTCTCTCTCTCTCTTTCTCTCTCTCTCTCTCTCTGTCTCTCTCCCTCTCTCTCCCTCTGTCCGTATTTGTCTCTCTCTCTTTCTCTCTCAACCTCTGTTCACATTTTGTGTTATTGCTCTCCTCCAGGTTGAAGTAAGAAGATGCAGGCTCTACAAGTGCTCTCACTGACTCTGCTGTCCGTCTTGGCAGCCAGCGCTCAGACCTTTGTTTCTGGGAAATGCCCCAACCCTCCCGTCCAGGCTAACTTCGATGTTGCCAGGGTAACTACTTTTAAAAGTATCTATTCAAACAGCATCCACCATAGTTTAGTAGATGGCAACAACTAGGGGTAGGGAAAAAATTGAGTCACATTTGAATCGCGATTCAGTCTTCTAGCAATTTACATCGATTCACAAATGTAAAAAATCAGGTTTTTTTGGGGGGGGGGGGGGATTTTGCAATGTTCATTTTTCGTTTATTTTATAATTCTTTATTTTTTAATAAAAAATCACAAAAAATCGTGAATTGTTTTGTGACCCCAAGAATCGAATTGAATCGCGAGGTACCCACCGGATTCCCACCCGTAGTAACAACATCAGTAGATTTCCTATGGAGGCTAAATGAAACATTTCAGTCTTTTTGGTCCTGTAAGTTAGTCATCCAGGTTAGTAGCGTGAAAAAATAACATGGCTAGACAATTGTCTTTACCAGTCCACCCATGTGTCAAAATGGACATGTTTTATTTTATTTTATGTGATGCTATATTAATGTCTTCTGTAGTACCTGGGCAGGTGGTATGAGATCCAGAAGCTGCCTGCCGTCTTCCAGAAGGGGGAGTGCGGCCAGGCCACCTACAGCCTGAAGGGCCCTGGAGCGGTTACTGTTCTGAACGAGGAGCTGCTGTGAGTGGAACACACTGACCTTTAAAATTGACTTCTGTCAGCCAATACTAGGGATATTTTATTATATTATCTCCCTCTTTCTTTCTTTCTTTCCTTCTTTCTTTCTTTCACTCCCTCCCTCCCTCCCTCTCTCCCTCTCTCTCTCCCTCTCTCTCTCTTCCCTCAGTCAACGTTGACTAATCCCATTGCCTTGCTGTCTCTTCTTCTCCTTCAGGGTTGATGGGAGAGTCAATGGTGTCACTGGCACTGCCAAGGTCAAGGACCCAGCCGAACCCGCCAAGCTGGAGGTCAGCTTCTTCGAGAGTAAGAATCTTTCCTCAGACCTCCACAGTTGGAACCACAGAGTATGGCTTAGACGTTGATTTGAAGCAAAAAGAGGCGCTTCAGTGCAAAAATGCACTCTCAAATTAGAGTAAACAAATATCAGTGATTAGTTTACTTATGCTTACTGTAAAACTAGTCAATCTGGCTGCTAGTACAGTAAGAACATTTCACTTGAGAAGTTTCCTTAAAAGTATATGTGTTATCATTTCTTAAATTAAGTCATTAGAGAAGTCATTTATACTAGAAACAAGTTCAACTAGATTACAAATGTTGAAACAAGATTTTTATTGCATATACAGTTTTTGCAGTTCACCTCGTTTTGTCTCCCTCTCTGTGTAATGTAGACCAGCCTCCCGGTCCTTACTGGGTGCTGTCCACCGACTATGATAATTATACCCTAGTCTACGGCTGCACGGACTACTTCAACCTGTACCACGTGGAGTTCTCCTGGATCCTGAGCAGAGAGCGTACCCTCTCCGCCGACACCATGGAGGAGCTACGCAGCATCCTGAAGTCTCACAACGTCAGCGTGGACAAGCTCCAGGTCACGGACCAGAGCAACTGCAGCAGCATGCCCGAGTAACCGGGACTCCTGACCTCAGAGGGGGAAGAGGAGGATGGATGGATGGACTTCCAGACATGGCATGCACATAGGATGTGGTTGATGTTCATTGACTGTGTTTGTGCTGTATCTGTGCATCGATGCAATACAACTGCAATTGGAAAAGAGACTGATGTCTTGCTTACTTATTTGAGGTGTTTGATATATATAATACATATCCTTTCCTGAATGTTCACGCTCTTCAAATCTTAGAGATGTTACCTGTGTTTACTAGCGATCTGTAATAAGAACATTTTGGAGTCAGATGATACACGGTCAATGTATTATGAGGTTTGAAAAGTGGGCATTTCTCATACGAAAACCACCTCAAGCACATAAAATCAAGACATAATTTCACAAATAATTTTCAGCAATGCATTTAAAGGGTTCTGTATATAAACATAAAAACAACTGCAGATACATGATGAAAGGATCTAATCAGACCACAACTCATCCTATAAACTCAACTTCATGCTAGTATTTACTCATTGTCTGATGCACTTGGTATATTTGGATAGTTCCACCATACTTCAAGATACCTGTAATAAATTGACTCTCAAGCCACTGTGGAAAAAAAAGTTTCTAAAGGTTTTTCAAATATTTTCACAAAAAGTTTCAAAAGGTTGAAAGATATTTTCAATATACAGTTTCAAATAGATTTAAAAAATCTTTATTTTCCAAAAATAGGTTTGCATCATTGATGAGTACTTGATGAGGACTCTACTATACTCTACTGTAAGCTACTCTATTGTACTCTGCTCTGCTTCACTCTACTTTGTTTTGGGGTTCTCTGTTCTCCTTTGACTTGAAGTGGAAAAAAAAGTTTTGAAAAAAAGTTTCTAAAAGTTGAACAAATATTTTCGAAAAAAGTTTCTTGAGGTTTTACAAATGTTTTCCGCAAAATGTTTAAAGATGAGAAAACCCACATGCTTCTTTACACAACATAGGAACATTTCTTGGAAAAGTTTGAAAACCCCTGTCAGGTAACCTTGTTTACAAACATGCCAGCCATTCGAAAGGTTAACCAGATGCCTATTTAGTATATATAACATCTGTTTGAACAGGTGTGCCCTTCTCATGCATTCTCTATCTTGAGGGCACCTCTGAGATAGCCCTGCATGTTAAAATTGACCCCCATGATCAGGCTAAAACCACACTAACCTTGTAGTATGGGACCCATACATCTCCCACCAGCTGCCATTCCAGTTGCACATGCTGATTGGACCTATTATCAGTCAGATGGCTGAGCGGTGAGGGAGTCGGGCTAGTAATCAGAAGGTTGCCGGATCGATTCCCCGCTGTGCCAAATGACGTTGTGTCCTTGGGCAAGGCACTTCACCCTACTTGCCTCGGGGGGAATGTCCCTGTACTTACTGTAAGTCGTTCTGGATAAGAGCGTCTGCTAAATGTAAATGTATTATACTGCATTTGAAACAAAACAAAATAAGACAAAAGACAAATACTCGGTGTTGCTGAATATTAAAAAAACACAAGTTTGCACTGCATTTTTGTATTTTATTACTAACCCTCATTTTGTTAGTAAATAAGCCAAACTCAATATACCCATGCTTTACATCAATGGCCAAATGTGATTTAAACTATTGGAAAATCTTGAAATATGCATTATGCAACATATGTTTTGAAACAAAGTACGACTCCCACTCTCTGCGATAGCCTGATGTAAAGGTTAGGGGGCGGGACTGAGTTGTGCATAATCAAAAACAGGTAGTGTGTTTTTTCTTTAAAACAGCAATGAAATCAGAGTGATCTCATTACCTTGAAGTGCAGGTAAGAAGTTTCCTCTCTCTCTTTGTTTTTGTGTCTGTCTTTTTCTCTGTCTTTGTCCCTCTCTCTTTCTATCTGTTACGGTGTAGTACAGAGAGGACCCAAACGCAGTACAGATACAATTTAGGTGATTTATTGGCTGTATTCCTGAGTTCTGGTCTTGTTTGGTGAATGAGCGAAGAAAAACAGGTTTACACAAGGCAAGGGAATAAAGCAATGGTTGTGGGTCAAAAGCGCATACTACCACAGTAGCTGTGACAACGATCTGACGAGCAGTGGTTGGAAAGCCGGGTTGAAGTATGCAGGATGATGAGGTAATGGGCGGCAGGTGTGTAGGGTCTAGGCAGGATGATACAGGTGAACCAGCAGGGGGTGTAAAAGGGACAGGAACCAGGCCATGGGCGTAACACTATCAACACCTCCGAGGTGTATTTTTTCTCTCTCTCTCTCTCTCTCTCTCTCTCTCTCTCTCTCTCTCTCTCTCTCTCTCTCCCTCTTTCCCTCTCTGTCTTTGTCTCTCTCTCTTTCTCTCTCAACCTCTGTTCACATTTTGTGTCATTGCTCTCCTCCAGGTTGAAGTAAGAAGATGCAGGTTCTACAAGTGCTCTCACTGACTCTGCTGTCCGTCTTGGCAGCCAGCGCTCAGACCTTTGTTTCTGGGAAATGCCCCAACCCTCCCGTCCAGGCTAACTTCGATGTTGCCAGGGTAACTACTCTATGACTATCTAACTAAGCAGTATAAAGTACTATTGGTTTGATGGGATCTGTAGTTCTCAATTAACCACTTCTCCTCCTTTTAATGAAAACAAATCTCCATGTACAAATCAGACATTGTCTTTACCAGTCTCTACCCTGTAACATTGTCATGTTGTCTCTTAACCTCTGTAGTACCTGGGCAGGTGGTATGAGATCCAGAAGCTGCCTGCCGTCTTCCAGAAGGGGGAGTGCAGCCAGGCCACCTACAGCCTGAAGGGCCCTGGAGTGGTTACTGTTCTGAACGAGGAGCTGCTGTGAGTAGACTGACCTCAAAAGGGACTTCTGTCAGACACGGTTAGGCATTGATGGTGCTTCTATTTTTCCCTGGCTCTGTCTCTCTTTTTCCGTGTCATTCTCTCTCTCTCTCTCTCTCTCCCTCTCTCTTTCTCTCTCTCTCTCTCTCTCTCTCTCTCTCTCTCTCTCTCTCTCTCTCTCTCTCTCTCTCTCTGTCTCTCTCTCTCTGTCACTCTCTCTCTCTCTTTGTCTGTCTGTTTCTTTCTACTCTCTCGCTCTCTCTATTATCTTTCTGTCAGGGATGATGGAACCATCAATTCCATCTCTGGCTCTGCCATGGCCATGGACCCTGCAGAGCCTGCAAAGCTAGGAGTCAGCTTCTTCGAGGGTAGGGACATTACAATCAAAATACTTTTTCATTTCAAAATAATCTCAGACGATTTCCATAAATGTTCAGCAAGTTTTATTTCTGTATTCCTCTTTTCTTTTGGAGCCAAACTAACCCCCCCCCCCCTTCACGGTTTTTGATTACCCTCCCACCCCATACAGGCTCTCCTCCTGCTCCTTACTGGGTGCTGTCCACCGACTATGACAGCTACACCCTGGTCTATGGCTGCACTGACTTCCTGGGCCTGCTGCACGTGGACTTTGCCTGGATCCTGAGCAGAGAGAGGACCCTCTCCACTGACACCGTGGAGGAGCTACGCAGCATCCTGATGTCTCACGGCATCCCTGGTGACAAGCTCCTGGTCGGCGACCAGAGCATCTGCAGCAGCATGCCTCAGTGATAGAGACTCCTGACTTTAGTCTGGGCTAGAGAAGCCAAATGGATGGGTATGACATGTGGTGCATACCCAATGTGGTTGATCGGCTTGGTTGTGCTTGTGCTGTTTCTTGTGATGTCTGTGTACATCTGTGCAATACAACTTCAACTGGAACAGAGAGTGGTGTTCTGCTGTCTTATTTGAGGTGTTTTATGTTTTCCTGAATCTTCACATTTCACATAGTTCAAATATTAGAGGATGGCACTTGTGTAAACTGGCATTCTGTCATGAGGAAACGTTGGAGTCACATGATAGGCCCGTAAAACTAAACTTTAAAAGAGAAATGGATGTTGTTGATCTTCTTTGGGTTAGTGTGGGTACTCCTGGTGTCTCGCTACTTAGCCAATAACAAGGTGTGTTTGTTTCAAGGCACTTTGTAAACTCTGTATCACAAATACAGCTGCTCTGTTTCTCACAAGGACATGATAAAGTACAAGATAACATAAACAATGAAGTGTACTTCACACGGTTTGCACACTAGATGGCGCTATGAGTTCGATTGAAGTTTAGCTGTTTGACTGACCAGCTCCTACACCCTATACGGCCAACAGTGTGTGGACACCGCACAGCATATGGACGCCTGCTATTCAAACCTCTCATTTCAAAATCATGTGCATTAAAATGGAGTTGGTTCCTACTGTGTTTCTAAAACTGCCCTCCCTTTTTCTGGGAAGGCTTCTCCCAATGGACACACAGATAGGGGATTTGCTTCCATTCAGCCACTAGAGCATTAGGGAGGTTGGACTATGATGCAAGGTGGTCAGACCTGGCTTGTAGATGGAGCTGGAATTCATCCCAAATGTGTTTAATGGTGTTTTGGTCCGGGATTTGTGCAGGCATTCAATATTAACACAGAAAACACAACAAAACATTTATATATGGACCTCGTTTTGTGCCTGGGGCCATCATCAAGCCAAAAGACTTGTTGTCACAAAGTTTGACTTACAGAATAGTCTAGACATTCTATGACAGTCGATGGCATTTTGTTTGAGCAAAGGTTAGCTTTAGCATTAACATTTCCACCAGCAGAAATAAGAGATCCAGGCTAAAAGCATCCAGCCTTTTGAAGTCATAAACCTGATGTTACTTCTTTATTACTCTGCAACTACTTTGAATGCATTTTATATTAGTATTGTTTAGTACATTTGTGTTGTCCTTCACTTTCAAATTGAGATTCAGTTAATTAAAAGATACAGTCCAACACCGGTTTATCCAGGGCGTGACGTGCTCAAAGCCTGTTTATTGTATGCATTTGCAAACAGGATTAGGCTTTGACACAGTGTCCAGACAGTCATTCATCCAAGTGAAACCAATTGAAGGTGTAAGGCACAACAAAACAACATCTAGCTGCAGCTAGTCAGTCATTAGTAACTAGTTGTCGAATTGAGAAAAATAAAAACATCCAAAATTACCCATGGAATTTATAGGCAGAGCTGTTTTTAAGGTTAAACCTCTTCTGATCCCTTCGCCTCACTGTGACACCATAATACTGGGTGCAAACAAGCCGGTCAGAAATCCCCCGGTAAAAAGCTTACATCTAGGAGATTCTTAAATTAGCGGTTTAAATGTCCTAATACTCAGTTCACTTAACTGCTAAATCCTTTATTAGAGATTTCCTTTTTGGGTTCAAATCAGCACTGTCTTGACAATATGGCTGTCTAGTGCACCGTCCAGACAGGCAGACATACTGTCTAAGTTTGTTGTCATGGCGCCCAAGGAAGAAACAGAATGGTTGTTGTTCTCCATCTAACTAATCTTGAACAACATTCAATATTCAGATCCAATTCCATATAGTTGTGTAGGCCTGAAAAAAAAATCACTTATTTTCATTTATTCACCCCAAATCGAAATAACGCATATGTGTTTGTGTGCGTGGGTGTGTGTGCGTGCGCGCGTGTGTATTTAGTCAGGTCAGCAGAGGTGTGTGTGTGTGTGTGTGTGTGTGTGTGTGTGTGATGTGCGTAGCAGCAGTGTAATGACCCCTGAGCCTGCTTAGCCCCACAGGGGAGTAACATGCGCGCTGGAAGAGACCGAGGGAGACACACTGTAGCCTGTCTGCCCCTGCATAGAAACACCCTTAACCCACCCAACCCACACACCTAGATGCAGACTAAGACCCTTTATCCTTTAAGCACACAAAAAAAACATAACTGAAGCAACTGCAGGCCTTGCTGTAAACATGTGGTGAGCACAAACTGCCAGATTAGGAAGTCTGGGAGGATGATCCCGGCAACACGTTTAGGAGGATTTCTTGCAAATTAACCAGCTAGCATGTTTTGTCCAAGAAGTGAGTACTCAAACGAGACACCTGATGAAAACAAAACAACTATAGTCAGCCCCCCTTTACCACCCCCCCCCCCCCCACTCCCCCCACACCCCACCCCACACTCCCCATTGCCCCCCCCCCACTCCCACCTGCCCCCCCCCACTCCCCACTGCCCCCCCCCACTCCCAACTGCACCCCCCCACTCCACACCTGATCGCCCCACTCCTACCTGACCCCCCCCACTCAAACTGACCCCCCCACTCCCCACTGACCAGTCCCCACCCAACCCTCCCACTCCCCACTAACACCCCCATTCCCCAGCCAACCCCCCCCCCCACACTCCCCACTGACCCCCCCAGTCCCCACTGACCCCACCAGTCCCCACTGACCCCCCCACTCCCCACTAACACCCCCATTCCCCAGCCAACCCCCCCCCACACTCCCCACTGACCCCCCCAGTCCCCACCCAACCCCCCCACTCCCCACTAACACCCCCATTCCCCAGCCAACCCCCCCCCCACACTCCCCACTGACCCCCCCACTCCCCACTGACCCCCCGAGTCCCCACCCAACCCTCCCACTCCCCACTGACCCCCCCAGTCCCCATTGACCCCCCCAGTCCAAACCCCACCGCTCACCAGCCGACCCCACCACTCCCCATCCTGAGGCACCCCCCATTGCCTCTCTGTATGTGGCTATCCTCTGGTCGGAGTCTTCTTTTTGCCATCGGAAAAGGAAGCTGAGCATTTAGGTGTCTTAACCACGGCCTAAAGTGCTAACAAGGGATTAGTGAGGTAAATGTTGAAAGAGGGTTAGCCTCCATGCTTAGGCCACTACTCCTGCAGTAATTACACTTTAGTGCGGGGTCCAGCGAGCAGTTGGACAGGAGATCACAGTGATGTCAGGAAAGGGAGGGCTTAACTGAGGAGATAAAGGCAGCTAATAGAGATGAAATCAATCTGTATTTAAAGGTCTTTTTTGGTTAAGGCTGTTGGCACTGTGTGTTTGTACAGTTGGTGGTCGGAGGAAAGCCAATCAATACCAGAGAACTGTTCGACAGTTCGAGGAAAGTTCGACAGAGACTGGGAGAACCTAAGTGTCAGTGAGGTCAAGGTTTCCCCCTGGCTTTGAATAAGCATTTCATTCAGCTATTTTGTTTGCTCACTTGGGACCAAGTGCTTTGCTTTGGCCAGAAGTTGAAGGTGAGTCCAATAAACTTCAATCTACTCTTGTATGCATCATTTGATTGTGTTTAACTGGTTGGTTGGTTGGTTGGTTGGTTGGTTGGTTGGTAGGTTGGTAGGTTGGTTGGTTGGTTGGTTGGTTGGTAGGTTGGTAGGTTGGTAGGTTGGTAGGTTGGTTCATTCATACAAAATTCTGATGCAACTCGGGCATTGTGTTTTTGTTCCTTTAAATCACATTGAATGCATGTGATTTAGAATTTAGGAAAAGCACCTATCTGAATAATCAGTCATTGAACATGATGGTCATCATACATACAGGAATTAATGCTTGTCCTGTAATGGAAAATTATATATTTTTAAGATTAATTCACAATTTCCTTAGTGTTTGGACTAGTACAGTAGATCCTCCTTCAGGAAAACATGGCC
The DNA here is from genome assembly GCF_021917145.1 of Hypomesus transpacificus. Lineage (NCBI taxonomy): Eukaryota > Metazoa > Chordata > Actinopteri > Osmeriformes > Osmeridae > Hypomesus > Hypomesus transpacificus. The sequence goes on from NC_061069.1 coordinate 11,625,665, forward strand.
TATATTTCCTATGTTTATTTCATGCTATTTCCATGACAACATAATAATTAAAACAAATGAGAAGAGAGTGTGTACTTTGACTTTAGTACTTTACAATACAAGTACAAGTATTGCATTTTCATGATGAAATATATCTTTGCCATGTAGATAATTTAGTCTACCCTAAAATAAATACATTTCAAATCTGGCATTGGGTGTTCACAATAACAATATTTAGCTTGTTAGATGTTATTTTAGATGTTATTATTGTAAGTGTTTCTGCAAATGGTCAACCTTAAAAACATTTTTTTATATATTTATATATACACGGAACAGCTTGCCTCCTGATAATATATTATTCAGTTTATTGGAACTTGAAAGTGGCTAAAACCGTTGTCTCAGAAAGACTAGCATTGGTGTGTTGTAAAGGGGAGGATTATACAGGCTAGACAATTACTCTGTATGTCTGTTATGACCTCAAGGCTTCATGTACTGTAAGTCGTCAGCAATTTTCCCTTAATTCATTCTTGTAATAAGATTAACCAGGCAGGCCGCAAATCCGTGTAGCCAATCCGTTATGTGGTGTCCGCCAATTTGGTGTTCATTTGTGGTGTGAGAACTTTCAGATGCTGAAACCAGATATTTCATTTGTTTTCATTTAGTTACGTTACCATCTGATTTTTTTTTTTACCAGAATGTGAAGCACAAGTGGAATGAGACTGAATTTAACCATTTAAAAAAAGTTAAAAGTGGACAAAGAAAGGCTAGTTTAACAATCCATCTTTGTGTAATATTACTTGTATCATGGTTTGAAGGCAACTATAAAAATAAGCAAATGACAACAACAGATAACTCCAAGCTAATTTTGTTTAATGAACTTTTAAACCTAACTATTCTTTTAAACCTTATCAAACCACAACAAGGCCACAATAATATACCGGTCAGCTATATCTAATGAAAAACACAGTGCAAAACATTAAGAATAGAGGTATTTTGATGATTGACAGATGTTTTTAGCTCCGATGGAAGGTCAGGCCAATGATAAGAAAAGCATTGCAGCCTGTGTCAAGTTTGTGGAAGCCACTCTTCCTGCTTGTATGATTTATTACTGAGGTTGACTTTGTCCATATTAACACACTCACAAAACGATATCCTTTACGTCTTGAACAGTGTCTCACAGATGAAAATATTTTGTTTAAATGTATTGTATAATTCAACGCTTGTTGTAGTATCAGCATGAGACACATCCATCTGCTTCCTGAATTTTCTACCATAGATCTTCTTACTGTGTCTGTTACCAACGTATTTGCTGACAGTGGTGTTGTGACATTGGTGACAGGCTGGGTGTTTGCGTGTGCCACATATTTTAACGTAATCCGATTGCGTCCCAGATTTATCCGCAAGGTGTTTTTAGGACATCTCTGGGGCTAATGGAGGCTAATAGGATTAGCACTTAGGGTGCATTGTCCATGATGCTTACAGGCAAGGTTTGCTGAGGGTAAAACTCTAAACGCCCGGATTACCTCCAACACATCCCTTTAAAGTGCTGTATAGCCAGGATTTAGCTAATAGGATCCTGAGGTAGCCCTGGGAGGTGGGATGGGGTGGGAAGGCCAGCAGGGCCCATACATACACGGGTCAGCAGATGTTACCGGCAGACTGCTGGACTAACAGGAGGATTACAGCCTTTGGATTAGATTGGTTTCTAATGGGAACCTTAGGGTGCTGTGGATAATGCAACAAGGCTAGTGCAAATCTTATGGCCATGTTTGGGATGGTGGTGGGGGGAGGGCAGGCATGGGCAGGAGGAAGGGGCTGACGCTCAAGTGCCATGTGCTAAAGTAGACACATTCCTACCCTGTTTAAATGTGAGGTCTGATTGACCCCAGATTATTAGTCTCAGATTATCCATCCAGGATTATTTTCCATATTGTAAAGGGATTTATCGAGTGTAAAGAGGAAGTATCTAGATCAATTAGATGTGTGTAACCCAGTGGAAAGTATAGCTGGGCTACATATGCATGTAATGATGTGCCAGTCAATGACTATGTCTGAAGAAATTGGCCGGGTTTCCCAGATTCGTTAAGAAGCTCTTAACGCTAAAATCATTTTTGCGTTAAGAGCTTCTTAACGAATCTGGGAAACCCGGCCATTAAGTGTGGAATGTGTGGTGCATTCCAGTCAGGTGGACTGCTCGTGTGTAGGATGTACTACTTCTAATTTATAAAACTATAAAACAAACTGTTTAATTGCAGGGTTATTAATGTCATGATATGTAATAAAATACCCACCTATTGCAACCCAGAAGCTTAAATGTAATGTGGGGGCTGCGGGGGAGGGTCGAAGAGAAGATAAAACTACATGGCTGAAACTAAGATCATGTCTCGTGTCTTCTCAATAAAACACAACAAAACAATTAATAGCGATTCTGAGCGCATGTCTTTGGTGTCATGGCCACGCTGCAGTTTAGATCAAGGGCGCCACCTGTTGGTCACATGTAAACACAACAAGCCTTTTAAATGTGGCTTCAGGGAGCATCCACAACTTCCACACGTTGTATTTAACGTGTGTTTCATTGAGACAATAGCTTTACCTCTTGGTTGTCCCTCCTTTACAGGAAGACAGGCTTTCTGGAAGAGACAGATTGTGTCATGACCCCGAGGGAGCAGCTGAGGAAAATGTCAGCGCTTGGGGAACAGGGGGCACTGGAGGAGAAGCACTGGTACCCGCCTGGTCAATGGGATGTCTGCTGGAGGTAACAGGATCCGTCATTCAAACCTCACTAATATGTCAACTTTTCACGACCAAATGTGTCTTTGAAATGTCTTTTTTGAAAATTACTTGTTCCGAACAACTAAACTAAGATTCACGGTTTGCTAAAAAACTGTAGGTGTTGATAAACTATTTTGTTTCTGTAAGCTCCTATCTACGGTAGAACAACACAAAAGGAGTGCTGTAAAAGTACCTTACATCCAACATTCTAGAATATTCTTGTTCACGTTCATCCTTGAACGTCCATGGTGTTTGTGGGCCGGCAGTGATGGTGGCTGTGTGTTCCGTTATCCTGCAGAGCTGAGACAGAGACAAGAGATGATGATGAGGAACCAGATGGCCATGGCACCTCAGATTCTGACCCAGGGGCAGCAGAGGCAGTTCGAACCTCGCTTCATGGAGAGGTGCGTTCTAACCAACTGTCACAAAAAGCACAATGTCACTGGATCCATCAGCACAATGTCATTGGATCCATCAGCACAATGTCACTGGATCCATCAGCACAATGTCACCTAGGGAGAGCAAGACTGCAATGACTTTTTCATTCGCAACGCATTGATTCGGCTTGACTGTTTTTCCATTTCTTTCTCTCTTCTCAGAGAACTGGGCCCCCCCTCTGAGATGGTATCTTCCGATGCCAGGCAGATGCACATGGGGGCACACCTCGGCCCCCCCCTACAGCCACACGCCAACATCATGCCAGGGAGGGGCTTTCCTGGAGCGGGTAAATCAGATACTCATGTATCTGTTGTGGGGGGGGGGAGACATTCACTATTTGCTACATAACAATCCAGACTTGACTTGTGAGGTTGTTGATTATGGTCTCTACTCGCACATTGATAACATGCTATGATGTCTACGTTCGGAGTAAAACATATGTAATTAAACTGCTGGGAGTTAAATGGCTTTATTGACGATATCTTTTTGCTGTTTTTCTCTTCGTGTCCCCTGCTCGTCCTTCTCTGTCTGTGTGAACGCCCAGCAGGATACGGCTTCCTGCCCGCAGAGCCCATGGAAACAGTCGCTCGACGTCAGGAACTTATTCACAAGCAGAACATTGCCAGGTACGGTCACGATGGCGTCTCACAAAACACAGTTTATCACTCAATACAAAGCCCCTGAAGCTATCCAGCATCCTTTCCAAAGAATCACTTCACAACGTTTGAACACATTTGTCACACTTGTACACACAGAGATTCTTAATGGTCTTACCGTCATGTGAAAAACAAATAATCTAACAATCTTATTGTTCTCATTCTTCTTTAGAATGGAGATGAATGCCATCCTGCACCAGAAGGAGATGGAGAACGCCCACCAGAAGGGCCTGATGGGGCTGGAGACCCAGCTGTACCAGTCTAACCCCATGGCGTTCAGAGGACGTCAGCGCCTCCCCGACGGCCACGACGTCTTCGTCCACCGAACCACCCTGGAGGACCTGCAGACCAACAGCCTTCTTATGTCCTCCAGCCCCTACCCACCAATCAGCTCTCTGCAGAGGGAGAGGGGCCGAAGGGTAGGAAGGAGGGCGGCCAATCAGAAGAGCACAGAGAATCACATGACCGGGCCGAAGAGCCAATCAGAGGACAAGAGTATGGAGCAGAGTCCTGGGGCTGCTTCTGGGGAGGAGAAGGAGGCGGAGGGGAAAGGGGACAATGGAGTGGAGGCAGCAAGCAGCAAGACTCAAACCAAAATGGACACCGAGCACTCGACAGGAAGCAGAAAGAACTACAAGGAGGCGGAGCATGCCCTGCGGAAGAGTCAGGAGGGCTGCTCCGACTTGCCCAACTGCAACAGTGGTGCCAGTGAGAAAGACTTGCCCAGTCAATGCTCAGCTTTCCAGGAGAAGTTCATGTGTGCTGCTGGACCCTTGGCTGGGATGCCTTACATGTTCCCAGTCCCAGGCAACGGGTTACTTCCAACAGGTGCATTTAAAATCTTTCAAAGCCCTTTCAGGCACTAAATTCATAATGTATATGAATGGGTGAATGAATGTGTTAAGTTGTTTCATTCATTCATGAATGAACAATACTAACATCACAGTTCACAAGCAGCTACATTCCATTAGAACATGTGTGTTAATTATTATTATTTATTTTTTATTTTTTTGATCAGTACCACCCAATCTCTTTCTCAACGGAGATGATGTTTCCTCACTGGAAGACATCAGGAAGTGGACGATGGAGGATGTTTACACCTTCATCCATAACATACCCAGTTGCTCCGAATATGCTCAGGTCAGTGGCCTACTTGCTTCTACGCCTGCCGAGAAGGGTGAAGTGCCGGATAATCCAACACTCCAGCTAATCTGTTAATCTGGGATAATTATTCTCCACAGACATTCAAGGACCACATGATAGATGGAGAGACTCTGCCACTCCTGACAGAGGAACACCTGCTGGATACGCTGGGTCTGAAGCTGGGACCTGCCCTCAAGATACGATCACAGGTATGATTTACATTTACATTTAGTCATTTAGCAGACAGTCTTATCCAGAGCGACTTACAGTAAGTACAGGGATGTTCCCCGGGGGAAAGAAGGGCGAAGTGCCTTGCCCAAGGACACAACGTCATTTTGCGCGGCCGGGAATCAATCCGGCAACCTGCTGATTACTAGCCCGATTCCCTAACCGCTCAGCCACCTGACTCCCATGATACACACACACACATACTCACACTCACACAGCAGTCACTCACACACACACACCCACTCACACATTCACTCACACTCACACACACACACACACACACACACACACACTCACTCACTCACTCACTCACTCACTCACACACATACTCACAGTTGCAAGTGACAGTTGCCTTTCAGTGACCCATCAACACCCATGTGCATTATTTCACTTTATTCTGCTATGTGAGAGCAGAGATGTCCATATTAGCCATTTGTAATGCATGCCCCCTTGCACTCTTTTCCCCACAAGGTGTCTCGCCGACTGGGAAACATGTTTTACATGATGAACCTGCCGCTCTCTGCCGCCGCCCTGCAGGCAACCACCGAGAAGACAGGAGATAGGTCCTCAGAGATCAGCTCTCCTGCCAACTGCAACAGTGTCGAGATGATGGGAAGTCCTTGCACGAGGGACACAGAGGTCCTGAAACCTACAGAGCAACTCCCTGAATCAGAGAACCTGTCTCCCCCTTCTGCCAACAGTGAGACTGTCTAAGCAACATGGAGGATACATGGTCACAATGGACATATGAAGTGTTTCAGCCCCAAGACCAGTTTAAAGCTGCTAACTGTCTGCCTCATACGAGCTGTTCGGTTTTATAGTGTGTATAACGCATTTTTAAGTGTTTGGAATTCAGTTCCAAACACTTAATTCTGTTATGTTCTTTTTCTTTCTTCCTTTTTTTCTTTTCTTTTTTACCATGTTTTAAAACACAATAAAGACTTTTAAAAGTGTAGAGCAGCTCAAAATGACTGAAGAAGAAAGTAATCTAAAAATGAATTATTATGAATGCTGAAAATGTTTTGTAAAATATTTTGTAATGAGAATAAAGTCTGATATAAATCTGAAATTATGCTTGTTTTATGGCTATGACAGTATTCCCCTGACATATACTTCCAAAAGAATAACTATTTAGAACATAAATTACACAAAATAAATAGAACCATCAAGATGCAGTTACATAAAGTAATATAACTACAATCAGAGTGTAGTTTTTATATCGCATTTCTGTCATCACTGACCGTTCAAAGTTTTGCCTGGAAGCCTATTTTCTCTCGCGAGGCTAGAGACGTTACGCGTGTTTCATACGTCAGACGAAGAGTGAGCTGGAGGATCATGGCGGAGCGTAGAAGGCAAAAGAAACGAATTCAGGTAACATTTTTTAACAACCACCCGGAAGGGGAAAACGTTTTTTCCGTTAGATGTACCTCGTTTAGAAAAATGCCTTTGATCACGGAACAGAATATAATATTTCAATTTTGTACAACTGGTCAATACTGGGAATCACTGGTGAACTGATGCAGTGGATATGACCAGACAGAAAATCAAGTATCTAACTATTAGCTAGTATCTAGCTATGTGGCTAGTTGACTATTTAATTTTAGCATTTTACGTGGCTATCAAGTCAATTGTTTAATAACTACGTTAAACTAACGTTTGAGCCTACTATTGATTAAAAACATACGAAGCTAACCTAGCTAACTTGCGTTGGCAGCTGCAGTGTTAGCAACAGTAGTTTGATATCTTGAACTGCCAACATCAATGGTGACTAATCTACTCAAATCTGGAATTTACTAAATGCACTTTACCTAGTTGTAGCTTGCTAATTATCTAATTGAAATTGGCAAGGCAAGTAACACTATTTTTGGTTGATTCAATATATTAAAGAGCAAGCTACCAATGCCTACGTTGTGTATGTTCGTTGGTCAGTTATGCAAATAGTAGGGATAGACATGCCGCTATTCGATCGTGTGACATTATGACATCTCTGTTGCTAGAAGTTCAATTGTGCAGTTGCATAATGCCGCGGGTTCGTATAATAAAATGTCAATAGGGCATCCTCATATCTCTTCTCTAACTGAACACTTCCCAGAACAGAACAGGTCATTATGCAACCAATGGAATTCAATTCCCCCTCCTTTCTTTCCTTAGCTAGCCCCACGTCACTGAAGACGTGTTTCTTTGTGATCAGATTTGGGGTTATTAGTTAGATCTTGATAATAATCTTCAATATCAATTTAGCAGCACAATATCAAGCATCTTTTGTTCATGGGATACATTTTTTACATCCAATCAGATAGTACGTTCTGACACCACAATGCCTGGCACAAGCAGAGGAATGAGTTTGCCGGCAGCCTGGGTCATGTTCTTGATATCTTTCTCTGTGTGTGGGGACAGAGAGAGAGAGCCAGAGGTCTGTTGGTGTTGGCCAGTGTAACAGTCCCTCCATACATGACTGAGCCAGGGTGCAAGCCCAGCCCCTCTGTCGGGGAGGGGGAGTCTCTGGATGTCTGTCGTAGGATCTCATATAGCCTGGAAGAGTGACTGATAGCCCTACCTTAACAAAGCCCTGCTTCAAGGCACATCATCACACTGGGTGTGCGTGGGTGTGTGTGTGTGTGTGTGTTGTCAGAGCCAGCTGGGCTGGAGGACAGCAGCATTGGCTCCCATTGTGCTGATGTTTTAATTCCCTTCATGTTGGCATTCAGTCCAGTGGCTTGGGCCAGAGACGCAGTGAGACCCAGGGTGCCGAGGGTCTACGCAGGTCCGCTGGGCTCAGGAAGGGGGCTAGGTGGTGTGTCACTGTCATCTATACACATAAGCCTGCGATATGTACCGTAGATTTACCAATTCATGGATCCCTGGTTTCTTGACCTCCTGGCTGTCTGTGTCATCCTAAATATAACTGGGAGACTTGGATGTGCAAAGCTGTGAAAGCAGCTTCGTAGGAGTCGTCTGTAAGTTGATTGGACGAAAGACGTTTGTTCTGTCCATCCCAAGGGATCTCATAGTGTAAGGATCTCATTGTGTGTCACTTCCAGTGTGGAGTATGGTATGTATGTTCAATATGGTACGCTCTGTGTAACTGTGTGTGTGTACACGTGTGTGTGTGTGTGTGTTTCAGGAGGTGAGTGAGCCATCCAAGGAGGAGAAGGCAGTGGCCAAGTACCTCCGCTTCAACTGCCCCACCAAGTCCACCAACATGATGGGCCACAGGGTGGACTACTTCATCGGTCAGCATCCTCTCTGCACCTCTCCTCTCGCTAACCGTCTCTGACACCATTCTGGGACCTGTGACATTCTGAGGCCCTGCACGACTGACGCATCGTAGCATTGCAGTTCAGAGTGTCCTGATATTGCAGGCAATGCTTGTCTTGCTTGTATTCCTAGCAGTAGTAGTCATGGTGTTTACACTTGACCAGTAATGTTGGCCCCTGTAGGTGTTTGGCCAGCAGAAATATGCTCTTTGGACTGCAGCCGTGGGTATTTAGTCAGCTGTGGAACTGGCCTGTTGATCTTCTGTACACACTGAAACATCCTCCCACGAGGCCAGATCATCACTGTAGCATGGTGGCCTACTGTTCCTTATGGGTTGAAGTAACGTGTGTGTGTATGTGTGTGTTAGCTTCCAAGGCAGTGGACTGTCTCCTGGACTCTAAATGGGCCAAGGCCAAAAAGGGGATGAGGCTGTGTTCACCACCAGGGAGTCTGTAGTGGACTACTGCAACAGGTGCCTCTCTCTCTCACTCTCTCTCTCTCGCTCTCCCTTTTTATCCCTCTATCTCCGTTGCTCTCTACGTCCCTTTCTTTATCTCCCTTTCTGTCTCTCGCCCTTTCGCGTGCCCTTTTCGCTCTCTCACCCTTGTCTGTATCTATCTGTGTCTCTCTGTGTTGTTGAGCTGTGCAAATTCACACCGTCCCTGTCTCCCGTCTAGACTGCTGAAAAAACAGTTTTACCATCGAGCTCTGAAAGTGATGAAGAAGAAGCCAGAGAAAGACACCAAGAAGGAGAAAGAAAAGGAGAAAGAGAAAGAGAAGGCCAAAAGCGACAGTGGCAGAGAGGAGGAGAAGAAGGGCAAGAAGGAGAAGGAGAAGAAGAAGGATCCAGAGGTTTCCGACTCAAAGAAGGAGAAAAGTGTAAGCTGTTGTCTTTCCAAAGTTCTTGTCTCGGCAGTGGTGACGTCAGTGCATCCTCTCTGCTGCTCCTCACAGCTCTGCATCGGAACAATGTTGACATGACGTCAGCTACCTTAGGATACATCACAAGTTTGTTATCGTAGATGACAGCAAGACACTGCTTGACTTGACATTCAGCAAATGAATGTGTGTGTGTGTGTGTGCGCAGGATGATAGCCCTGGAACACCAAAGAAGAAGAAAGACGTGAAGAAGAAGTTCAAGCTGGAGCCTCATGACGACCAGCTCTTCCTCGATGGTAACGAGGTGAGTGAGGCAGAGGCAGCAGTGAGGCGGAGGCATATGGAGGCAGCAGTGAGGCAGATGGAGGCAGCAGTGAGGCAGATGGAGGCAGCAGTGAGGCAGATGGAGGCAGCAGTGAGGCAGATGGAGGCAGCAGTGAGGCAGATGGAGGCAGCAGTGAGGCAGATGGAGGCAGCAGTGAGGCAGATTGAGGCAGCAGTGAGGCAGATGGAGGCAGATTGAGGCAGCAGTGAGGCAGATGGAGGCAGCAGTGAGGCAGCAGTGAGGCAGATGGAGGCAGCAGTGAGGCAGAGGCCAGACGGCAGGTGTGGCAGCAGACCATGTCAGTGAGATGCCACGAGGGGACAACACAACATGAAGAGACTCTCCTCCCCTCACATACGTGTTCACTGCTCTTCTTCCCAAACGTTTGACAGTATAGATATACTCCATAGTATAATATGGAGTATGTAGAGATGATATATCATAGATATTATTATAGTGTGTAGAACAGGATGATGCGATAATCAAGACTGATTGTCCTCTCGGCAGGTGTATGTCTGGATCTATGATCCGGTCCATTTCAAAACCTTCGCCATGGGCCTCATACTGGGTGAGAGACGGATTATAATTATACACTGAGAACACATCGCCTTTCTAGCTGTTGATAAGAATATATTTGATGTGATCAGGTTCCATAGACATGACTCAGGCTCTCTGGGGGGGACACTGTTGTGTGTGTTGACAGTAATTGCAGTGATCGCGGCCACTCTGTTCCCTCTGTGGCCTGCGGAGATGCGGGTGGGTGTGTACTACTTGAGCGTAGCGGCTGGATGCTTCGTTGCCAGTATACTGCTGCTAGCTGTTGGTAAGAAGCACGCACACCCTCCCACCATCCACCATCTCTTCCTCCCTGTTCCACTCAGCCAACAGATCAATCATACAACTTCAGGAAGGGTGCTTTTAATGAGATTGTCGCAGGTGGCAGGATGCTTTTAGACTGAAACCCGACCCCGTGTCACTTCCTGTCTCTCGTCAGCTCGCTGCATCCTGTTCTTGCTCATCTGGCTGGTGACGGGCGGGCGCCACCACTTCTGGTTCCTGCCCAACCTCACGGCCGACGTGGGCTTCATCGACTCGTTCCGGCCGCTCTACACACACGACTACAAGGGCCCGCGCGGCGCCGCCAAGAAGGGCGGGGAAGGCAAGGGGGACGACGACGGCGGCAAGGCCAGCAAGGACGGCCAATCGGAGAGCACCGCGGCCCCGGCGGCGCACAGGTCCGACAGCGAGGAGAAGTCCGACAGCGAGAAGAAGGACGGAGACGAGGAGGAGGAAGACGAGGAGGAGGAGGACGAGAGCAAGGAGGCAGGGCCGGAGGAGGAGGCGGGGCCGGAGGCGCCGGGGGCGGAGCGTCCGTCGGACACGGACAGCGACCGGCCGGAGGATGAGGGATCCCAGCACAGCAACGGGAATGACTTTGAGATGATCACCAGAGAAGAGCTGGAGCAGCATACAGGGGGGGAGGAGGAGGGAGAGGAGGAGGAGGAGGAGGAGGAGGAGGGAGAAGGGGGGGAGGAGGAGGAGGAACAGCAGGGAGAGTCTGAGACCAAGCCCCCCTCCGGTCAAACATAAACATTTCATCCCAACCTCGCCCCCCCCCCACCCCCACCACCCACCTTCCCTGTGGTCCCAGGATCTTCTACAGTACTTCTTACCATGTATAAGCAGAGGCTCCCATCTGTCTGTTGAGATCTTCCACTCCAGAATACAGATACCCCCTCTGGATATGGACAACCGTGAAAAGAAACAACAGAAAAGCTATGACAATGGAAAAGATGAAAAAAAGCCTTATTGTAGATCGGAAATCCCTTTTTTATTTAAAAGAGAGAGATAAAATGCAATGTAAAAACTTCTAACAGAGTTGTCACCCATTAGTTTAGTTCTATCCATGTGATCCCACCCTCCTTTTATGATGCTGGTTCGAGTTTGTTCACCCATGTCATGTTAACATGACTAGTTTACCTGTTCTGTTGTGTGTCTAGGTTTTCTTGTCATCTTTTTAACATTTTGTATGCCACGCCAAGTCCCCTGTCGGTCCATACAGACCAAGGACAAGACCATCTTAGTCCTGCCTGTCAGTGGGGAAACTGGCTGTTTTTTTGCCTTCCAAATTGTGAGTTTTCTTTGCAAAAGAGTCTGTGTGATTGGTACAATCAAGGTAAGGGCGAGCAAAGTGTTTGAGTGACTGTGTCCAGAGCTACACAGCTGCTCTGAGTGACTGTGTCTGGAGCTACACAGCTGCTCTGAGTGACTGTGTCTGGAGCCACACAGCTGCTCTGAGTGACTGTGTCCAGAGCCACACACACTGCTCATCTTGGCAGTTCTCTCAGTCTCAGGCCCTGATAACATGTAATATAACTGACCAATAATTCACTAACCTGGATGGACCAAACCCTATAGTTTACCCTTCCCCCCCAGTGTTGGTAGTATGCATGGGCTAAATGTGACTAAGTGACCACCGGGCAGCCGTGGTCACTTCCTGTTTCTACCAGGAAGTGATGGCCTGTGTCGTTGTTGATGATTATAGTGCAGTTGTGTACACTCTCAGAACAATGGCTGACAGCCATGCGTTTAGTCTACGCAGGCCAGAGTATGTTTTTGAGTTAAAAAAATCTTATCAACAGCATATAAATGGAGGTGGAAAAGGTACCGTTCAAGCTTTGTTTTTCTATTTACTCATAGACTCAGACCTCAAACATGAAATGAATACTAGTGCCAAACTCCAAACTGATTTCATGCATGCTGTTTTCACATAGGAAGACAATTGTAAGCAAGGCACTTTGGTACATTTGTTCGTTTTTGTAAATCATAGTGTCAAATTCCAAACCCAGCACAGTTGTAGTATCTAATTGTTGAGTTTAGGCTCTTACCAAAACAATGTCCTGGGGTGGATTCCGTTTCCTGTATTCAACAAGCCATGCAAAGCAGACAGGACTCGCTCGGATGTTCCCACAGGTTCAGTTGAGGAAGCCGTAGGCGTGTTCCATTCCATCGCCATCCCTGCTTTTGTTGCTTCGCCTTCGTTGGTATTCTAGTCAGAAGGGATCACTGGTATTGAGTTCCCAGTAAATGACTTGAGACTCCACATCCATTTGAGACCAATGGGGCAGTGGGTCAGCATTCTAAATAAGGCCAGGGTTTGACACCGGCCAATGGTAGGTCTGCATTACTTTGTTTAGAGTCGTTTTAGATACTTGTTTTACTCATAATGAGGACAATATTTAAGCAAAGAAAAGTGTATCATTTATATATGGATTCTATTGATATATATCGAATATAGGTATACATACTTAACAGTCCAAGAAATTATAAACCAACTTGTTCAACATGAACAGTATCCTAGTTTATGGTGTTGTCATTTTCACTTTGTTTATTTCAATGTGATGCTTTCCCATCATTCTCTTTGTATGTTCTGTAGTATCACAAATAGGAAAACTGTCCAGAGATTGTTGTGGGGACCTCCTAGCAAGCTCAGGCTGAAGTTGAATCATTTTAGTTGAATTCTATTCATCTTTCATTAATATTGTTGAAAGTGTGGAATGAGTAATGGTATGCAGCTAGTTTTTCCATATGGGGGCTTACTTTAGAGTCCACGCACGACTCGTTAACTATAGTTGAGAAACGTACTGTTCTACACAACCAGTACAGTATAATGCAGCCACACACACACATTGTTGTCAAGTTTACAAGTGCTCTGTTGCATCCAGTGTGATTGACATCCCAGACCTGCACACGATGAATCAAACGTCTCCAAACTCATCGACCGCTCTCTGTTGTTTTTCTTCATTGGAAGAGCTCGTTGATCTCGGTAGCTTCTCTCCAGCTTGATCCCCCAACTCTGGTCCCCCTCGCCTGGTCCCCCTAGTCACCTGCCTAACCTGAGGGACGGGTACTTACAGTTGTACAATATGTAGCTTCCTTTGATTTTTCTTTTTCCTCTAGTGTCAGCGTTGTCCTAAACCAGGTGATACATTTCTCTGTCTGTCTTTTGGAGAGAGACAGTTGTCTGTAGTTTCTAAATATTCGGCAGAAAGTGTTGCACAGTATCAGTCTGTTGTATATGGGTGTATTATTCTCTATGCTGCTTTTCTGGAATTAAAATGAATAGAAAATTACCGTCACGTTTCATCTGGTCAACTGTTTTCAGCTACCTTAGTTGTCCATGTTGGCATCAATATCATTTTGAGGACTGTCCCATGCAATATTGAAGTATAATTTAATTAATCGGATGGAAGTATATCTGTATGTTATCATTGCAATAAAATATAGAAATCAACTGTGTCCTAGTGAGTGGTTATGGTTGAAAGGAGAATACATGAGGATATTATTAATTACCTCTTTGTACTCTTAATTCTAGAAGTGGAAATGAAATGCTGCCCCCTAGTGCTTGGGAAACAGCATAGCCACAGCAAGCTACGCAGCGTTAATTAAATAACATTAACACATAGATACAGAACTGAAACGTAATTGAGCATGAAACACAGTATTAACTAAGAAATACATTTTAATTTAACATAAAATCACAAATAAGATGAGCCAGTGTGCAAAACACTTAGAAACGCTTTGATCTAATGAATGTAATGATCATAGGAGTCAGGTGGCTGAGTGGTTAGGGAATCGGGCTAGTAATCAGAAGGTTGCCGGATCGATTCCCGACCATGCCAAATTATGTTGTGTCCCTACTTGCCTCGGGGGAATGTCCCTGTACTTACTCTAAGTCGCTCTGGATAAGAGCGTCTGCTAAATGAAAATTATCATGATTACTTCGTTTGAATAATCGGCTAGATAATGCAGCATACTGGCACACCATGCTAGTTTAGAAACAAATGCTGTGTTCATCCAATGTTCTGAGACTTTTATTGTATATATTTATGCTTTAATCTGCAAACATTAGAAATATAGAAAAGAATATTGATCTGGACAAGCGTTTAAAGTGAAACAACATCTGTGTCAATCCTTTCAGTCAATTACATGGGCTTTTTAGCGGCCATAAACTCAATCAATAAATATTACGCAAAAGTAACCTGTACTCTGGCAAATATGTACAAATCATTTACACTGATCACTCTAAACAGAATGCCAGACTTCTAGAAATGCTATGCTACACTTTATCCAGATATATCACACTACCTATTTACTTGGTGGCATTAATTCCATTAATTTGCAGTAGGGTAAAACCTAATCCGTCGGATTGTCAAGTATAACTTCATAAAGATTCACTGTTCAGGTCGATTAACAGGGTGTTCAGAGTATGAATACCCTGAGAGAAGTTGATGTATGCTTGTGTGTGTTCTTGTTACCACAGCTCAATCCAGGTCAGGGTTTTCCTGTGCTGTAATGTTGTGGCTCAGGCCTCCAGTGTAGCAGAAGAAGCCTTCTACCAGAGCTCTGGTCCCTATGGCTCAACTGAAGGGTTTCGCCGGGTTTTTGAAAAATTCCTCGGGATGTCACCGTTTTAAGGCGAAAACAGCTGTTTCAGTTCTCGGTATCCGAGTTGTCGGATAGGTCGTCGGCTAGCCTGGCCTGCCTCTTCCTCACGTTCCAGTGCAGACACTGGGCCAGGCTCTCGAACCAGTCGTACACCAGGTCGTGGCAGCAGATAGAGGGCAAGGGGTAGCAGGACGTGGTGATCTTGATACTACAGGGATAGGCAGGAACAGAAGATGAAGATTGCTCAATGGTAGGCAGAGATGGGAAGTAACAAAGTACAAAAACAATCCAGAGGGCAACAAGGAGAATGGGGCTAACGTTGTGGAAGAGACAGAAGGAGTTAGCAATGTCGACATGACTGAGAAGAGACATTCCTGATTACCCAGGCTGAGGGAGATGTTCGAAATTGTCTGTGTCAAAAAGGATTTCTGGCGAATGCGCTGCGTGTTTATATATTGTGTATTTTTGTATTAATCTGATGTGAGGTCCAGTTACCAGCGTGAGACTGAAACAGGTAGTAGTAATGGCTACTTCTTAAGCAGGCTATATGTCAGAGCCTATTCTTCTTTACTTTACATTGAGTGAAAAAGTGTAGTCAGCACTTCAACCTTTACCAGAGTCTTTTTAAGAGTATCTGTACTTCTACTTGAAGTGAAGGATGTGTGCACTTTTGCCATCACTGCTGATAAGTAACTTTCGAGTTCATAGTCACAACCATCTACCCTCATGAATTAGTAGAACTAGGTTGTTGTTACTTAATGGACGGCAAAGGGATGTTACCACCACGACCATCTCAGAAAGGGAAGCTTCTGAACAGGAACTGACCAGTCTCCATGCTGGATCTCCTGTCTCTTCCTGCCATCGAAGGACACCCAGGCCGTGTTCCGGGCGTCCGGGGACAGGGTTATCTGGAGAGAGAAAGAGAGAGACGGGTCATGAAGGAACAACCACAGGTGATTAGTCAATGACAGGAAGGACAATGGGTGACATTAAGACAGCTTAGCTCCGGTTTAACAACAACACAATATAGTCGCCAACCATCCCCTCTCCTGTTCCCTCTGTCCCTCTCCCCTCCCCTATCATCTCTGTTCCCCCCCTTACCTACACTCTCCTCTCCCCCCTCTCTATCCACCTTCCCTATCCTGCTTCCCCTCCCCCTCTCTCTCCCCTTCCCTATCCTCTCTCTCCCCCTCCTGTCTCCCGCTCTCTCCCCCATGGTGACCTAGACGCTGTGGCCTACCATGAGCTCCACGCCGGCAGGCACCACGATGGGCCTGAAGGAGAGCGAGTGAGGGCAGATGGGCGTGACCATGATGGCCGGAACGTTGGGGTGGATCATGGAGGCTCCGGCCGCCGCCGCGTACGCTGTGCTGCCCGTCGGCGTGGAGACGATCACCCCTGGGAGAGGAGAAAAAACAAAGAAGAGGGGGAGAGACATGGAGAGAGAGGGAGGAAAGAAGATGGAGAGGGAGAGAGAGTGAGAGGGAAGAAGATGGAGAGGGAGAGAGAGGGAAAGAGAAGGAGAGAGGGAGAGGAAAGAATATGGAGGGAGAGGGAGAGACGGGGAGGAAAGAAGATGGAGAGAGATAGAAAGAGAGGGTTGTCAGTATAAAGGCAGTGAAGGGAGAGGTTGAGAGTAGGCAGTAGGAAGAGATCCCCCTGTTCTCCTCACCGTCGCCCTGCACAGAGGTGATGAGCCGTCCGTTCAGGTACAGGTCTACATTAGACAGGTAGGAGGAGGGGCCTCGGTCCACCACCACCTCATTCAGCACCTGCCAAACACACAAACCCCTTCACAGTTACACTGAAGTCGAACCCACTCGAATCCTTTCAGGATGCCAGCCTCTCCTGTGACCAGCAGGGGGCAGGTTTGAGTCAAAGCCACGGCAGCCTCGCTAGCATTCGTCCGCCTCCATCTCTGACACGGGTCAAGTCAATGTAATATTCATTTCATGTTGGTCCGTTTACCAACTCGTGTTGATCTTTTGTCCTTCAGCTCTTGGATTCTTTATCTTCCTGAGGTTGTTTAACAGGTGCCATGGTTTCTACACTGGGCTATGACTAATCCCCATTCAAACTGTTTGTTTGACATACAATCTGTCTTTCCCTCTCTCTCTCCCTCTCTCTGTCCATTTATCTGAACGTCACACACATGTCAGGGGGGGTGCAGCTATGAGGTATGTTGTTCCAGAGAGCGTCAGACAGGAAAAATCCAAGCAGAGCCCATTAGGATCCCAGTCAGAATCCAGGATGAAAATGACGCTGCTGTCACCATGGCAACAGGCTCAACAGAGCCGCTCACCATCCAACCGACTCTTGTTTTCACCCTCGGGTTTATTATGACTGTCTCCATGGTGACCGGCTGAAACATTCGCGCGCACGCACACACAGACTAGAGTTCAGGACCAGCGGAGGGAAATGAGTGTCTGGTTGGTCTCAGAACACAGGATGTGATGTCTGCATCCCCATTGGTAGTCTGCTCTCTCTCTCAATCTCTCTCTCTCACACACACACACACACACACACACACACGCCTGCTACATGACTTCATCACATTAAGGGCCTATGGACTAACACCTGCATCTCTGCTGTCGTTAGGCTAATAGGACTAAACTGGGAGGAGGGCTAGCTAAGCACCATATGGTCGATGTAAATGTAACTAACTGTAAATGATGTTGGACTGGACAGCAGTGGCCTAGACAGGACAGTCCCTTAGCGTCATTGGCTGTTTATGTCCCAGCCAGCATTAGTACTGCTTTTAACTGTTCTGGGAAACCAAATGAACACACACTTAACAGGCCTTCTCCAGGAAATAAAAAGTCATATTCTAGCCCACAGCCACTGTTTGGTTCAAACCCCCAGGTGCAGTCAGTTTGTGTATTGTTCTAATATTTTAGTTCAAAACAAGGGTTCTACAGACCTACCAAACAGGTATTACACTGTATCATGTAACATTGAGTATAAACATGCCTTAACTGCCCAGTACTTGAGAGGATGTTTTGTTCCTTTTCACATGCTCCATTCTGGCATGTGAGGAGGATCTTGTTCAGAGACTGGAAGCAGGACTGGTGGGCTCTAATCCCAGATGAGGACTGACCATGTAGGCTCTAATCCCTTAACTAACCAGGTGGGCTCTAATCTCAGGTGAGGATTGATCGTGTAGGTTCTAATCCCAGGATTGACCAGGTGGGCTCTAATCCCAGAACTAACCAGATGGGCTCTAATCCCAGAACTAACCATGTAGGCTCTAATTCCTGGACTGCCCATGTGGGCTGTAATCCCAGGTGAGGACTGATCAGGTTTGTTCTAATCCCAGGATTAACCATGTGGGCTCTAATCCCAGGACTGCCCAGGTGGGCTGTAATCCCAGGTGAGCACTGACCTGCAGCTGCAGGGTGACCTTGCCAGCCTCACTGGTGGTGTGACTGGGAGGCAGCAGGCCATTGAGCTCTTGCTGCTGGTGGGCCCTCTGGAGCAGGTCCTTCACCACCTTCACTTTCAGACGACTCCTCAGCGTGATGGCAGCGTTGCCTGGCACACACACAAACTACATATATATATTTTACCCACACACATACTATATATATATATATATATATAGATTGAGATATATATATATATATATATATATATAGATAGAGAGATATATAGAGAGAGAGATATTACAGATGTTAATACAAAGACAGTTTATTGCAATACATTGCTATTACACCTCTGTGCGTGTGTTTGTGTGTGCATTTTCATTTGTGTTTTAAGTATACAAGGACACAGATTTGCATAAACACTCACAAGCAAAGACAACCAATGAGGGTTGTTTTTGGGGGAGATCAATAATGTGACATTCTTATGTTTCGAAGCGAACTTTACCTTCAAACACTTTGGCCACCTCGGTCTTGTAAGATTCAAACTTGAACGGCGTCAGGAAACCCAGGGAGCCCAGGTGGAAGGCCACCACAGGAGGAACACTGCCCTGGAGAGGACGAAGGAAGGAAAGAAAGAAAGGTTGATTCTAACAGAGTTAACAAGTTTTTCTGGAAAAAAAAGGTTTCTGAAGGTTTTCAAAATATTTTCTACAAAAAGTTTTGTAAAGGTTGAAAAAAAAATGTATATTTTTTTAAAGTTTTGAAAGTTTGAAAAAAAAAAAAAAATGGGGAAAAAGTTTGGAAAGGTTGAGAACTAAATATGTTTAATTTCCATCCATCCACACCATAAAGCAGTGTTCTACAGACAGCTACCTGGAACAGAGAAGACGCATAGAGCAGAGTCCCATCTCCTCCCAGACAGATGATCAAGTCTATGCAGTCGGAGATGTCATCATAACCTGTAAAAACACAACAACAAAAACAGATCTGTTCAACAGAGGGCTGTGTCCTTGCTGTTACAGTAAAGAGCATACAAGGCAGAGGGCACTGACCTTCTCTGAAGGTACACAACTGATCACGGATCGATCCGAACGTCTCGTCCTGGGACAGGGTGGCATCATCCACAACCCTCCTCTCCACGTACACCATCATCCCTTTCTCCTGGAACACAGACAATAACAGGATATCATAACTTGTGTAACAGACTTATTTATTCACAGTGAGGAACAATACAGGAAGGGATTTGAACCAGCAAACAACTTTTTAATATATATATATATATATTTTTTTTTTAAATGTATTCAGGATGTAGAACATATTTAAAGCTTCAAATATTTTCCATAAAGAAAATAGAGCTTGTGTGGATGATGAGTCAAGTCAAGTCTTTTATTTGTCAGGTACACAGAACAACACAAGGTTAGACTGGGCACTGAAATTCTAAAGACAAGACAAGCACCTGGCATAACATAACATAAGTACACGGAACATAATTTACATCTATGCTGAGCTTAAATAAGTGAAACTTCCTAAATATACAGATAGCGATAAATAATCGACTCTACTAACCCTAACACTAACACTTCCTAAATAAGGGTGTGAGGAGTGTTATAAAAGGGATTTGAAGTGTGTGGTTTGGGCCCGCTCAGCTGAACAGGACACAGCTGGGATTGTGGTGGATTCTGTCCAAAAAAGGGTGATCTAATCGACAGGACAAAGTACCCTAGGAACTCACACAGGTTTATGAAGAGTTGAGCAAGTTTTTGGACCAGTGAAGGTGATAAAGCAATAAACAGTGGTGATAGAGAGCAATGAACCATCAAGGACTGTCATTCTCACCCACTTGTCTGAGTAGCAGAAACAATGAAGTGTTACATTCAGTACTGCGCCAGAGCATAGCGATGACTGGATATTTCACATTTGAGAAGCTGTGGTTTACCCCAAACACACCCACACCCACCCCCTACCAACAGTACACTACCTCCACCAGGAACCTGCAGAGTTCTTTAAAGGGCTCCACCAGGGTCTCGTCCCTGATCTTCCTGATGACGAGCACGTTGGCTGGGGGCTTGTTCCAGGTGAGCCTCTGGCTGGCAGGGTCCTGGATGTGCCTGAGACAAACACACACACGACACAAGCATTGCTACGGCAACACACGCATTGCTACGGCAACACATCTTCCTCAAAGACAAAAAAGACTCACTCTACGCTACTATCCAGTTACATTTGAAAATCATACCGGGTTTCTTTCGATTTTGACCTTTCTGAGGACATTTTTTACCATGGCAACAGCAATGCCCAATGACTGTACAGGAAAAAAATCCTCATATCAGTAACTCAGTAGTTACTCGTTAACATGACAGTTATGAGGGATTTGATGTTGACATTGTTTGTTGAGCAAAGGTCCAAAATCTGAATGATCTTTGATCTGAGCCTTAATATTGCACTAAAATGTCATTTTCCCTTTTGGCTTTCTCTTGGTTCGAAAGGTGGATGGCAGGCATTGTTGCTGCTGTGTGTAGTCACACAGGAACCGTCTTCCAGCTAAATGTTCTGACCCAGAGCCAAGCTGGGCAGCACTGAGACACTTGATATTCTCTCAATCTGTGGTGTCATCAGTTCCAACCCACAGACCCCATGGCAACCAATCACAACCATCCTCCCACCCCACTGCACTCCCACAGACACCATCTTACGACACTAAGTTATATAAGACTTTGTCAATGATGCAACTGACCTAACCTGACCTGACCATAGACCTGGTTTCCCTATTCTATTGGTGCATTTGAATAATGTGTATGTGTACAACTACCTGCTATCCATTTCCCAACGATGCTTACATAACTGAGGTCGGGTTGGGAAGAATACAGGCTTTGGGTCCGAAGTGAGTGGCAGGATATGGCCCATGAAGAAAGTGGGCCCTTCTGTGAAGAGGATGACATGAAGACAGTCACATACAGTGTCATTCGCATTAGGTTTGGCCAAGAATTTCGAGGCCAACTCTGCGTTAGCCTCCCTCTCTCACATCTCAGACCTCTTAGGAGAGCTCTCCGCTGTATCTGACGCGGGGCATGCTGACTGGTCCAGCAAGTGCTCGTGTTGGCCTGGCAACCTCGGCCTCTCCGACTCCCCGAGCATCTGTTCGTGATCATCTTGCCGTCGCTGTGACCGCTTTCCCTCTTGCTGTCGCTGTGGTGACCTGGCCTGGTGCTCGCAGTGTTGCTTCGAGGGCGGGGAGGACTCCGTCTGCTGCTCAGGCGGCCTGGCACGCCTCTCGGGAACGGGTGCAGCTGTGGTCGAGGGGCTGACACCCTCCATCTCATCCATGCTGGACAATGACACCATGCAACAGTGTAATATGTAACATGTCAGTAAAGGAACCAATAGGTTGCTGGGAAAGCAAGTGTACTGTACAATGCTGCCTTTTAGACTAGGTATGTATTGCTTAGGGTTGCCAACTTCCTCAACCCCAAATGCGGGACACTTTCTTCAAGATGTTTCACCAGCACCCCCGCCCCAACCCACCCCGGGAGCACAAATCGGAGAGGCGCCCTCTGCTGTGCAACTAGCGTGTCCTATAGCAACGTTTGCAATCGGGACGGTTGGCAACCCTAGTATTGCTATACAACACTAGCTAGCGGTACCTACAGTGCTAGGTTAAGCTGCTAAATTGCAGTACAGTAGAGCTAGTAGTCAGGCAATCATTAAGTGACCCACATTTGCCAGTTTGCAATATGTAAGTAACTTGACTGTTGTCACTAGAGCTAGTGGTGTGGTACAATACGTTGGCACACAGAGAGATAATGCCTGTCTCACAAACAAACTGGACCCCACCTCTCACTTTTACGCCGTCTCACGTGTGTCTGTGAGAGTGACCTTGGCTTCGGTTAGAGCTACCTAGTTTGCGTTAAAAGTATGGTACATGGTATACATTGATTTTGAATGTATGCATTTACCTGGGCTGGCCTACAGTAGCTAGGTAGCCAGGCAGTATTCAATCTGTGGGTCCAAATACTTTCGTTAGCTAGCAAGCTAGCTGGCTAGCACCCCGGACACAACACTACCAGCACTCTTTGTAGATCACTGACTGGGCAAGGAATGGTAATGATAGAACAACTATATTATCTATGTCATATATGAACTATTAACAAATTCAACCGCATTTCCAGTTAGCTAGCAATGGACTACTTTGCACTAACCTAGCAAGTATAAATTCAGGTGACGAATCTTAACAAATCGTGTAGGCGTGGCCAAACAACGCGTCATCGCCGTGCGGGTTGCAGTGGTCAAACGTAAGTACGTGAGAGCAGCTGATAAATCTTCATGTTATTTATAATGGTTGATATTTACGATTGAAAAGCTACAATAGTAGTTTGCCAACTGCAAAGGGTTTTCGAAATTAAACTCACACGTGTCTACATGAGCAGTAATGTGAGATCAGTGTTATTACTGGGAGAATACCTGTCATACCTGTGTATGTTCAAACTAGCATTACGAAAAGAAAACCTATTATTTCTGCATAGAGTTGCTCCAGAGACAGGCCCTTATAGACTTAGCTCAGTAGGGTATGATGCTGTTAAACACAGCATTAAGATATAACTGCCTATATGTGCCATGCAACTAAGATTGTATGCTGAAGATGTTCAATGGGACTTGCAGATGGTTTCTATGCGAAGGGTACAACACTCGAATTAAGTCGAATGAAAACAAAGCCGAGAAACAGCACAAACAATTGTTTATTGTATCTGTTTAGTCTAGCTTTTACACTCTCCTCATACCTATAACGGATCAAGATTACAGTTGAAGTAAAAAATAAAAAAAAGCATTCATATGAAACTTGAGACCTGTTTGTACATGTCTGGCCTGCCAAGCCCTTCTGCATCGTCAAACCCTATGGAGTTAAGCTCCTCACAAATGATGACATTTTATAACACACACAGTATTTTGCAATGCTCTTCTGTCAGTTCCTTGTTCTCAAAACGTGGTGTGGCAGTCACTCTTTATACTTCCTCTTGCGCATAAAACCAGGCAGGATTACTGGTGTGTTTATTATGGTGTATTCAGTGCATTTCCTCAAGGTAACTCAGCTTTGTTTTTATAAAATAATACATTTTCCTGCTATCAATCTATGTAAAGTTAGCTGTAATATAAATCTACTGCACTACTTACCTGTGTATCATTGTATGTATATTAGTCCGGGGGGGGGGCGTTATATCAGGGTTATTCTGCAGGGGGGGAAACTCATGTGTTACCGTTGCTGGTACTGGTCATTTTGTTGGGTTAATTCCATGGTGCTGGGTAGTTTTAGTGCAGCCCGTCATTCTCGACGACAGTTGAAACAATGCAAATTGTCCTCCACCTCTCTTTCACCCCTACGTCACCTGGTAGGCTACCTTACCCAGCGGCTGCCTCACTTTAACCCAGCTGCTGGTTTATCTGCAGCATAAATTTAATTTTGTCGGGTTAAGTTTTGTACAGTTAGCAGGGAGCACCCGGAAAAGGGTGGAGTGCCATCTCCGGGTCGGGGAGGAGATCCTGAACCAAGCGGAGGAGTTCAAGTATCTCGGGGTCTTGTTCACGAGTGAGGGAAGAATGGAGCGCGAGGTCGACAGGCGGATCGGTGCGGCGTCCGCAGTGATGCGGGCTCTGCATCGGTCCGTCGTGGTGAAGAAGGAGCTGAGTCGAAAGGCGAAGCTCTCTATTTACCAGTCGATCTACGTTCCTACCCTCACCTATGGTCACGAACTATGGGTAGTGACCGAAAGAACGAGATCGCGAATACAAGCGGCCGAAATGAGCTTTCTCCGTAGGGTGTCCGGGCTCTCCCTTAGAGATAGGGTGAGAAGCTCGGTCATCCGGGAGGGGCTCAGAGTAGAACCGCTGCTCCTCCGCGTCGAGAGGAGCCAGCTGAGGTGGCTCGGGCATCTGATTAGGATGCCTCCTGGACGCCTCCCTGGTGAGGTGTTCCGGGCACGTCCCACTGGGAAGAGGCCCCGGGGAAGACCCAGGACACGCTGGAGGGACTATGTCTCTCAGCTGGCCTGGGAACGCCTTGGGGTCCCCCAGGAAGAGCTGGCGGAAGTGGCCGGGGGGAGGGAAGTCTGGGCCTCCCTGCTTAGGTCGCTGCCCCCGCGACCCGATCCCCGGACAAGCGGCAGATGACGACGATGACGACGACGACAGTTAGCAGGGTCCACGCACAAAGGCAGGGATATATTTTGTTAATTTACTAAAGCGTTATCTGATGTAGCCTACCTACCAAGACTAGTAGGGACAGCATTTCTTGCAGCAACTGAATGGTGAGATTATCCGAGTCCTAGAGCTAGGTGTTGCTGAGGATAGTTTGTTTTAGCCGTTACCTCAGTTTGCAACCGGCTAACTTAAGTCTACATTGTGTATACACAACTATATTCATATTCTAATGGAACTTTTGCATTTTTAAAAGCTGTGACTCAACGTGTAAAACAAATTATGTAGTAAAGTATCCTCAAGGTGGGATCCTGCTTGTTCTATTGCATACCAGTTTAATTTCCGTAAACACGGGAGATATATATACATGCAGAAATACACAGCCATATGGTTCTATGTGTCACCTGGGGATTTCCCCATGCCTCTTTCAACCTTAAACTAATTTTACTTCCTCTGATCTCTTAAGTGTTCTTGCAACCCACAGTGTGAGATCTGAGAAACCCAGGCATCGTCATGGAAATCTCAGTACCATCCATACTGCTGGGCTTGGGAGGGAAGAGTCTGCTTAACTGGACCTTGGTTCTGCTCCAGAAGAAACACATGTTCTGGAGCTTTCTAGGAGTGTTCTCCTGTTCCCTGGCGTTGGTGGACTCTCTCTTGACCCTCAGTCTCTCTGTCCTCCACCTCCAAGGAGACATTTGTGTCCTGGGTGTGCGGTTTACTAGACATCACGTGTGCCTGTTGGTGCAAATCTTCTCTTACACCTACGATGCCCTGAACTGGCCAGTTCTGATCGCGTCTGCGTTGGATCACTTCTGGATCCTTCTCCCTGGTCCGACAACTGCGTCAAGGGGGTTGAAGCTTTGTTACATCACGGCCACCTGCCTTTTGTGGAGTCTTGTCCTTCTCTATGTTTTCTTGGTATCGGGGTTCCGTCCTGTGTTTGGGAACGAGCCCCACCACCACCTGTTGCACCAGTGCTGGGTGCTGTCCAGCACTCAGATGCCACAGGTTTCCATGGTGCTCTTCCTGACTATTGTGTGTGCGGTACTGCACGTGCTAACAGGGCTTCCCATGCCAAAAAACAGGGCTTCAAAAGAAACCAAGACCGATGCAAAGTCCAAAAAGGATACAATTGGCCGGTGTTTGTGGATATTTCTGAGTACCTGGGTTTGTTTTATAGTGCTCCTGGCTGTAATCTTGATGCTGCCTGATGGGATACCTGCCTACCTGGGATTAAACGTCGCCTGGCTTTGTTTCACCCGCAGTTTTATTATAGGTGTGTTCGTTTGTACAAGGTGGTCAACACCACAGTTAGAGGAGTGTTCAGCCTTCAGTGACTATTTCTGCAACTGGAGGTTAAGTTTCCTGGCCGATCAGGAAAACCCATGAAGCCATAATGCAAGACTCACAAACTAAAAAGACCTGAACATGGTGTTTCTGTTGACAGCCATCTGACATCTGGCCGAAGTCAGATAGCTGAGCGGTTAGGGAATCGGGATAGTAATCAGAAGGTCGCTGGTTCGATTCCCGGCTGTGCCAAATGACGTTGTGTCTTTGGGCAAGGCACTTCACCCAACTTGCCTCGGGGGGAATGTCCCTGTACTTACTGTAAGTCGCTCTGGATAAGAGCGTCTGTTAAATGACTAAATGTAAATGACACAGGCTTCCACTAAGAAAATAAATGCCCTCGCAGAATAGTGAAGCTGTTATGGTGACAAGAACTTAAAAGTGAATGACTCCTGAAAAGGACTCCTGAGAGTGAATGACTGCTGAGAGTGAATGATTCGCCCTCTTAAACTTGTAATAAAAGAAACAGAAAACACTGGTTTGACACTACAGAACTTTACTTGAATTTGATCCAAGTTCATTGTCTAAACAGGGTATATACAATATCTGAAATCAGGGGAAGGGTGGAAAATAACTAACAAAACAAAACACTAGATACAACTGAGGTATTAGCTAAAAGCATTTACAGGTATGTTGTTTACTAGTAAATATCAATTATGATGAACGGTTAGAGATGCAGTGTCTTCTGCTTAAAAAACATTTTATATCACAACATGAGGTAGGAGAACAGTGTCTCGTTTCATGCAAGAACAAACTTCTCATCACACTGTATTCATGGCAACATAGTATGCAATGGTCATTCACAGACACTGTGTTTCTTGTTTCAGAATAGCATCGAGAAAAATAAAGTTTGAAATCATTAAACAAAGCCATAAATATTGTATCTTTCTAATATAACGTGTAAGGTGTACACATTGATTAACATGGTGTGCCTATCTCGAGTAACAAGTCAAACCTTATCATGTTAGAAATCATATCACAGTTGTAGCTTACACCCTAGTCCTCTACACTGTTATATCATAATGCTGCTTGTCATCCTAAACGCAACAGAGCATGAATGGATCCCTTCAACAGTTTGGAATCCTGCTTGTTTTTGATGAGCCCTATATACGTTTGATTGTTATTCTTATATATTTTTTATATCTATATATATATATATAGACTCCAGCTAATTATATATCAAGGGCACAACTCTTGGGTATGCTACTTCTGTATGCGAATGCTAGGAACTGTACACTTCAATGTAGGCCAGAACAAGTCCTTAAAAGTGAGTTGGGCAAACTGCACACCAATAAAAAAATCTGTACAAAGCATATCTAACTTGTCATAACACTGCAAGAAAGCCCAGCCCAATGTTCCACCTACTTCCTCCTACTTCTAGTCCTTTGTTTTATTATCAATATGGCATACAACCAAGTAGATATACAGCACCCCCCTGTGTATAAAACGCAATTTACACAGAAAAACTTAAACATACATCAGACACCCCAACACCTGTGTAAAAAAAAATAAATATAAACTGTTGCCTGCTGGAGAGGTAATTATGGCAATAATAAAACAATACTGATTATCGTGTGATTGATGTAAACACATCAGAACCATGCATTCAGTTATTACAAGGATGACCTTCCCCAAGAGTGAAATCTCAGCAAGTCAAACTAAACAACCACACACACAACCACAGAGCAACGTGGACACGTGTATCCCTCTTTAGCGACCGTGCTTCAGTCTCTGCCAAGCAGACGGTACACACGCCCACAACACACACACCAACATGATGTCTCTCGTCAAAGCCCAATCAAAACGAGGCTACATTTGTGTGGTGGTGGTTTTTCTGCTGAACAAATGTTTAGTTCACTTCAATTAAATCGAAAATCGTCCCATGTTCGCCCCGTAAATCATCATGCTAAACAGCGACCTTAACAGTTTGTGCGTTTGGGAGAGGGAACAACTACGTCAACAATAAACATTGAGTGGCTTGGTGACAACAGACATAAACCATAATGGGTAGAAACACATGCAGGAATTATTTTCTGTTTAATTTCAATTATTATTCTTTCTACAAATATTCAGAGCATTTCAAAATTTGTCGGGGGAGGGAAGTCAGTGGAGGAAGGAACGAGGAGAAGTTTTTTTACAGTACACAGTAAGCTATCAAGATGAAATTCACAACAAATTAAGTAGTCAGTTAGTGTGGGGAGGGGGCGTACTGTTGCAAAAGCCCTTCAGTTCCTATTCCATTTCAGTCCTGTGGGTTGGGTATCACAAATCCATGCATTTCACTCTCAACACCAATTTACACCCTTCAACAGGGCTAAACCAAATACACAAGTCAACTCTGAATTCTTCAAATATTATTCAAGCAAAAAAAAGAAAAAAACATATAGGCTGTTTGGAGCCTCTGTTCTGGTCCAATTTATATAACCTTTTAAAGATTACTCATAAGAACAGCTAATATATTAATGACTACCATATATACAAAGTGAATATAAATCTTTAGTTAATACATTAAATATCGCATTTCTTATTTTCAGGAAAAGTTTATATGGAGCAATAGAAGGGTGTCAATTTGCAATATAGACTTCAGACATCAAAGTAGCTGTCTAGTTTTTTTTCTCCTCGTGAAAATAACTGTTACTGGCTTAACGTGGCTGGTAACAAATAGGAACTGTACTCTGCCTGGGCATTGATTGGCCTGTTATTGTCAAGGGAGCGCTTTAGAAATCTGCATTGAAAGGTTTGGAGCACAGTGGAATGTCTATCAATTTGCATTTATAGCAGATGCATAAGAAGCTTCGAAGTTAAGCTGACGCCGATCCCGTCTCTTTTAAACAATTATTTACACATTCACTCTCTGGGATCCCACTCACTGGCTATAAAAGATTTTCTCCCTGGCAACTCCACAATGCTCCCTTTTCCTCTTCCCCCTTTCCTCTTTCCTCTGCTGTGTGTCTGCTCGCTCTCATGGGCAGCTTCAAAACAACAGGCAAGACCCCAGCTGATCTGGCACTGGAGATGAGTGTGTAGTGTGTGTCGTGTGTGTGTGTATGTGTGTTGAAGAGGGGAGGGAGCGGGGTGGTTGTGGGAGAGAGAGGGGTGGGGTGGGGAGGGTACAGAGATGGGGGATCCTGTACTGGGCACACCCTGGGGCAGTGGAGGCCCCAAACAACAGCAGCTGCCCCCCATTCTGCCTGGGATAAAAGGGGCTCCCCCTGTACCCCGGCGTCCGGGCCACCCAGCCAGGGAGACAGAGAGAGTCAGCGAGAGGGCGTCAGTCCTTCATCCATCCCTTCTTTCCTCCCTCTCTCCTCAGTACTGTTTGTTCAGCCAGGCGGAATAACACGGAGCAGGGGCCATATCCAAGGACCAAACCGTCCTGGACTAATTCCTTTCACCTGTGACCCACATTTTCATAACAAGATGAGGCTTTCACAGCGAGGGGGTGACCAAAAAATAAAAAGAAGTCTCTGCTAACAATGAGGTTAGCATTAAGATAAACAAAGACTTGGAAGGGGTAGTACTGTAGCATGGATCCTCTACTTGGAAACTCTGTTGTGGTTCCCTGTCTGATAATGTGGACTAGACAGCAACTGTGCAGTCCAAGTGTCTGAATACATTTATATGTAAGATACATGCACCATGTTAGACTAGCGCTGTATTACTGCCAACTACAGTTCAGAATGAAATAGACCAGAATGGATGGTTTCTGAGACCTTGTACCAAAAACAGCGTGAGTGAATTCAAAACGCGCCACATTCCATTCCCAGAGGGGGATCAGATTGATGCACAACATTTTCTCTCAGCCTTAAAGCTTGTATGCTCGAGGGCAGTGTAAATTCCTGTCTGTGGCCATCGTGACTTTCCCCCCACTGTGTACAGGAGGTTGTTTTCCCAGTAGAGGGCATTCGTGTGTTTGCCAACAGGTGTATGAATTGTGAGGTCACGAGGTGGAGAGGGGGTGGACAGAGGGGGTGGAGAGAGAGGGTGGAGGATATGGCCGGCTGTAATCACAGTCAGGCTGTTTGGTCTGGAGAGGAGGAGGACGAGGTGGGGAGGAGGAGGGGGAGGAGGAGGAGGGGGAGGAGAGGGACTCCAGCTGCAGCTATGCAGACAGACGGACAGGAGGAGGAGTAAAGGAGGAAGTCTAAAGAGTTTGTGTTTGAAAAAGGCCAACCCTGCTCAGAATCTTTCATCTTCAACCTATCTGACATTCACCACCATCTATTTTCATATAACTGCAAATGCTATATACAATAACGTTCTACCTCACCCCCATATACTTTGTTTTTATACACATAGAACCTTTTTTTCTCAGATGTTTCTTAGCAGAAGAAACAAAATATAACATGAAATGAAAATGTCCATGCAGTTTCCTGCTGTGGCTGGTACTGAGCACTGGCTGAATGTGCAGAGACAGAGCACGCGAGCATGGCCGCCATTTTGTGTCCTTGGGCCCCGGTTGCCGTGCCAGAAGTACGAAGTAGAGTTCCACTCAATCAGAGTAAAGATGCTGGGATCAGAGTCTGTGTCAACTCCCAAGTGTCTGTAGGTTTACGACACGTCAAGTCCAGTGTCCAATAAGAAGAAAGAAGGAATGAGGGAACAAGGGAAGGAGGAAAACAGAGCCCCAACTCTGTGAAGCAGCTGTTTCGCGGTTTCAGTAAAACTATAAATAAAAACAAACATATACATCCCAAAAAAGGTTTTAAATACTGTTTTAAGGATCGAGGGAAATGATTGGAAAAAATAATACAAAATAAAAAAACAACAAAGAACTTTGAAGTGATGTATTAAAAATAAAACAATGACAAGTTTCTACATTGCTAAAATATATATATGTATAAAAAAAATCAAAGGGAGGTGGGAAGGAGAAGAAGACAAGTTGTTGAGACAACAAGCAACAGTTATGGGTGTGTGTGTGGGGGGGGGGGGGTAGTAGGGGCTAAAGAAGTCAAGAGAGTTCTTCTTTCAGGCTCAAGCTGTTTTGTTTTTGTTTACAGTATGTAGTCTTGAACTGGCGGCAGGGTGTGGAGTTGGAAGGGCGGCAGGGCTGGTGGGAGATGAAGAAAGAAAATAGATTGATGGATCGAGGGAGGGGAGGAGACGACGGCGGCTACTTTTGGCCAGAGGCAGCCTCCTCGGGGGCCTCCGAGGAGGCGGGCAGCGGGGAGAGGCTGTGGGGGCCAGTGGAGGAGGACGGGGTCGGGGGAGGGGAGGGGCTGCCTCCCGCCGTGCCAGACTGGGCCATCTGCTGCCGGAGCTGGGAGATCAAGCACTCCAGCTTCTCCCGCGCCTCGCGCTCTTGCCTCAACTCCCCCTGCAGCTCCAGCCTGTCGGCCTCCGCCCGCTCCAACCTCTGACGCAGGTCCACCAGCTGGGGGAGGAGAGGAGGGGAGGAGACGAGGAGAGGAGGGAGGGAGAGAGGGAGGGAGAGGACGAAGGGAGGGAAAGTGAGGTCAGGTTAGTCTGAACGGTACGCAGACATTGGCATGCACTGGACACATACACAGATGCAGACACACACACACACACACACAGTCCTACAGCCAGACAGTCTGCGCTAGATGCCAGAGAGCGAGTGGAGGGAGACTGGGCTTTTGTACGAGAGCTGGAGGGGGGGGAGGAGGGGGGGGGGGCTAGATTCCAGAGTCCAGGCCAGCATAACAGCCCCTATCTCAAGATAAAGTCTAGTGGAAACCCAAACAAAGGCCCAGTGTACTGCACAGACTGATCAAACTGCATGTCTGGCTAGTAGTACACACACACACGCACTCTATCTCTATATCAAACATACTTCCCACTGAGTGTCAAACATTAAATGACTCAATCAATAACATGCAGAATTCCCAGGTGTGGTGTGTGTCTGTCTGTCTGTCTGTGTCTGCCTGTCTGTGTCTGCCTGCCTGTCTGTGTCTGCCTGCCTGCCTGTGTCTGCCTGTGTGTCTGCCTGTCTGTCTGCCTGCCTGCGTGTCTGCCTGTGTGTCTGCCTGTGTGTCTGCCTGTCTGTCTGCCTGCCTGCGTGTCTGCCTGTGTGTCTGCCTGTGTGTCTGCCTGTGTGTCCCCAGCCCCAGCCTGTGTGCCTGCGTACCTGGGTGGTGTACTGGGCCTCCTGCAGATGCGTGGCCCCGGGCTCACACACGCAGCTCTGCTGCCTGAGCTGGTCCAGACGAGCCTCCAGCTCCCACTGCTCCTGCCGGGCCTTCTCCAGCCGCTGGGCCTGCTCCGCCTGCACCGCCTCCAGCTCCACCTGCAGCTGGCTCCGCTCTGCAGACAGCTCCCGCAGGCGCGCCGCCTCGCCCCCGCACACCGCCTCCAGCTCCTGGACACAACGGGACACGCTCCAGTCACACACCGAGTCTCACTCTCTCTCTCTCTGGGTCTCTCTCTCTCTCTTTCTCTTGCAGTGAAGAACATTTGTGTGTGTTTGTAGTGAAGAGCGTGTTTGTTGTTGTGTGTTTGTAGTGAAGAACGTGTGTGTTGTTGTGTGTTTGTAGTGAAGAACGTGTGTGTTGTTGTGTGTTTGTAGTAAAGAGCATGTGTCTATAGCCAGCCAGCCAGACTCACCATCTCCAGCTGCAGCTGTTTCTGCAGGGTGCAGTTGAGTTTCTCCTGCTGCCTGCTGTACATCTGCATGATCTCCACCACAATCCTGTCCTTGTCGTCCTCTCCCCCCGCGTCCTCGCTCGTCACAGCCGACGCCCCCGAGTGAAGAGGAGGGGGGGGCGGGGAGTGGGCGGCTTTCCTGCTGCCCAGGCTGATCTCCATGGAAACAGCCCGCGGTTCGCATTCCCGCTCTTGCTCTCTCTCCTCGGCGGCTGTTCGCTGGGATTTGGCGTCCTCGGCTTCGGAGGGGGCGGGAGGAGACGCGTGGAGATCTGAGGAGGGAGGGAGGGAGGAGAGAAGGAGGAGGGAGAGAGAAAGAGAGAGAAGTTGAGAGGTGCAGAAAACAGACGACGGTCTACTGTGTGTGTGTGTGTGTGTGTCCCACAGCAGTTGAGTCAGAGTCTCCATCGCCACTGGATACGAGGCCCAGCCCTCAGACACGTCCACACACCAGACCA
The DNA here is from genome assembly GCF_021917145.1 of Hypomesus transpacificus. Taxonomy (NCBI): domain Eukaryota; kingdom Metazoa; phylum Chordata; class Actinopteri; order Osmeriformes; family Osmeridae; genus Hypomesus; species Hypomesus transpacificus. The sequence goes on from NC_061069.1 coordinate 11,658,750, forward strand.
TGAGAGGGATGGCCGCGCTGTCTTTCCTGTCCTGTCTGATAATGATGGTGTGTCGGTGTCAGTGTGTGGCTGACAGGAAAGGTTAACCCATCCAGCGCTAGCGGCGGCCCGTATGGGGCCTGGGCTAGGGCCCCGGCCCGCTCACCACGAGGGAATGTCAGACTAATATATTCATATATGCGTGACAGGAAGCAGGCGGTGCCTTTTAGACTCACAAACCTAAATGGGTGACTCACAGAGTGAGAGACAGGCAGAGAGGGTGTGAGTGAGTGAGTGAGTGAGTGTGTGTGTGTGTGTGTGTGTGTGTGTGTGGGAAGGGGGGGGGATCAAAGCAAGGAAGGTGGAAGAGAACGTGTGAGCGAGAGAGTGAGAGAAAGAGTGAGCGAGATGGAAAGACAGGGGAAAAAAAAAACTAAAGATGAATTAGGAGGATGGGAAAGAAACAGAGTAGAAAAACCTGTCAGGGTGCCACAGAGGGGGGGAGGTGTGACATAGGATGTGAAGATAGCAGCCAGGGAAAGACAGAGAGAAAAGGAGAAGGAGATGAAATGGAATGGGAGGAATGAGAGAGATCTGGATGTGATGAAGGAGAGGAAGCGGGAGGAGGAGGGTGAGAGACGGACAGGCAGGCAGGCAAGCCGGGTGTGGCGGGAGGGAGGGAGATTTTTTGGGGAAAGTAAGCAGGTTCTGCTGCACTTTGACCCCAACACCTCTCCCCCAGAGACTGGTACCTCAAGGTGTGTGTGTGTGAGTGGGTATGTCTGTGTTCATCTGGTGTGTGATTGTGTGTGTGTGCGTGTCTATCTGTGTGTGTCTGCCTGCGGTGTGCGTGTGTGTGTGTATGGGTGCGTGTGTGTGTGTGCATGTCTATCTGTGTGTTTCTGCATGCGGTGTGCGTCCGTGTGTGTGCGTGCGTGTTTGTGTACTGACCCATGGCAGGCTCCTGGGCAGCCAGGCCTCTCCTGCTGTAGTGGTGTTTGAGCAGAGCTCCCAGCACGTCAGGGCTGACCTCCTCCTCCCTCCTCAGGGACACGTTGGGGGCCACCATCTTATCGTAGGTGTACAGGTAGTAACTGGAAAACACATGCAGGACAGCCACAGTTACACAGTGAAGGGGCGGCGCCGCAGCACACGACTAGCCTGCCTGGTCAAGGTGGGGTCAGGTCATCCGGACTGACTGTTCATCCTGGTGTATCCTGGGCTGCTGACCCAGAGAGCAGACTAGTCTGAGCACTACCTGAGGTCAGACTGCTAATCCTGGGTCACCCTACAGTCTGGACTAGCCTACCGCCCTGGCTGGCTGTCACCGGGCTAAACACACATCATTACAGTCTTAATCTGGGGCAGATTAGCGGGGACCGCAGACTGTGCCCTCACGCCATTCCCAGGGAATTCTGGGACGGTGAGAGGCAACGGTTTAGGGATTATACTGTACGCACAATCCAGAATACCTACAGTCATTTATTGTTGCATGGATTCACAGTTTAGTGGATGGATGCCTTTGTAGCAGTGTGTGATTCAGCAGGGGATGATCTGAGCACTGTGGAGAGGTGCAGTGTGGGTAATGTAGTACCTGGGATGCACCAGAGGAGCGTGGCTGGACTCCTCTTTGATGTCAGAGAACAGGCGGTTGAAGACCAGCGAGGGTGGACCTTTACCCTGGAGATAGGAAGGAAAAACAAGCCAGAGAGTCAGGACGTGAACGCGTGGCATCCACAAAGGGCAAAGGCATGCACGTTCCACGCCCCTCACATGTGTGTCTACCGGCTGTAACGAGGAAGACAAATTATACTGACATATCGAGTTTGTATTGTGAGCGGAATAGGGAGGGGGGGAGGGGGGGGAGGGGGGGAGGGGGGGAGGGGGGAGGGGGGGCAGGATGTGTTTGTCCTTGTTTGTGTGTGTGGGAGAGTGAAAGATGAGGAGTTGTCTTTCAGTGTGTGTGTGTTTACTTGTGTGCGTGCGTGTCTTGGGGGGCAGGGTAATGATAGCAGGGGAGGGTCGGAGGTTGACACAGATGAGGGGGGGGGGGGGTGAATGGTTGTTTGAGAAGGGGGGGGGGGGGGGGGGTGAAGCGTGCCTTGTGAATGGAGGTGTGTGTGTGAGGGGGAAGGGGGGGGGGGGTGACCTGGGAGTCTGACCCTGTGTGTAGCAGGCTGGAGAGAAGGACACCGGGGGGGGGGGAGGGAGGAAGGAGAGGGAGGAGGAGGGAGAGCTGACCTTTCTTCCGGAGTCGGTGTCGAGCTGTTTAGCGCTGGGGGAGCACAGCTCTGTGGGAGATCTCCTCACCTCGTCCACAGGCTTCTGAAACAAGCACACACAGGGGAGGGGACATGGGTTAGGATCCACGCCGCGTATCAAATCCCATCCTATCTGTAACGCCCTTTTTTTGTAGCAGAGTGAGAGGGCTTCACACACGGCCAGAGAACTGCATCTAAACCAACCTAAACCCTGACGAAAGACGAGGGAAAACCACCTGGCAAAACTTGTATACTGTCCAACCAGGAGGCAGAGACGACCCTGAGGAGCTACAGCAACCAGGACACAACAATGACCCTCCAGAGAGGAAGACAGTGAACTACCACCGAGGTGGACAAGGAAGACGAACTGCGTCCTACAGGAACACAGAGCAAGAGGAGCAGCATCGATACGCAATGAAGCAGACCAGGAGATGACAGATAGTGGGAGGAATATAAATAAAACAGGCATGAAACTGTGTTTTGTGTGTGGGGGGGGGGGGAGGGGGGGGGGGCTGGGTGCTACATGAAGTAGTATTTCGTTTAACACAAAGACCTGTTTGTGTGTGAGAGACATGATTCTGTCAGTCTGGCACACACACACACACACACTCGTGTGTCTGTTTGGTAAATACTGCTGGCGCGGCTACCTGTGGGTGAGTGTGTGTGTGTGTGCCTGTGTGTGTGTGTGTGTGTTTCTCTGAGCTTATCCAGGCCACAGTCAGCCAGAGACCATGAGCTGATGAGCTGATGCTTATCTCTAACAGATAGGGCTGACTATACAGACTGCCTACAGTTCCACTGAGCTGACACACACACACACACACCTGACCAACTGGTTGGCCAGGAACCAACGAAACTAGACTTTCCTGCAGAGAAGGGGGAGGGAGGGGAGGGGTGAGAAGAGGGGAAGGAGAGGAGGAAGACAGGAAAAGGTGGAGCTGAAGAGAAAAAAAGATGAACGATAAGGAGAATTCCAAAACCAAGAGAATTGAAGAGGTGAGCGAGGAGGAACAGTGAAAGGAAAGCCATATTGTACATTATTGACACACACTCCCTCTAACATATGTACACTAATCCACAGATCAATCCCCCCCCGCCACCACACACACACACAATACAGTTTAACTGAATAATAAGCAGGCTCTCTGATCAACCTTTTCCCTATTTACCTGTTTAAGAATTATCCTGGGAGAAAGAGGGTCAGATGATATGGTTATATTTCTCCATTCATTTCTGCTGCTCACGTGTGTGTGTGTGTGTCTGTGTGTGTGTGTAGTGCAGGGGGTGACTACCATTGTAGTATCTATAATGATATGGATGATCGCATAGGCCTGGCATGTAAATGTGTAAAAAGGTTGTAAACGCGAGTGTGTTAAATATTAGCCCGGACTTCTTGTTAACAGGCATGTGGAGGCAGGGGGTGTGTCTGAGGCTGAGGGCTACATGCGTGAGGTGGGGGGTGTTTTCTCAGAGAGCCAGAGAGCACTGCAGAGGGATGGGGGGGAGGGGGGTGGTGGTGGTGAGGAAGAGAGAGGGAGGGAGGGATGACAGGAACAACAATAAGCCCACTGCAGTGGTGAGAAAGCCTTGCAGAGCCCTCTAACTGTCATATATTACGGGCGAACGTGTGTGTGTGTGTGTGTGTGTGTGAGAGTGTGTCATCGCGGGGCCAAACCAACATTAGCAGCAGGTCAGAGAGAGACCTCTCATCTTCTTGACCTCTGCTGAGAGACATGACCACTGACAGTGACACTACCCGCTGAGCTGCTCGTTAACGTGTGTGTGTGTGTGTGTGCGTGGGAGTATGGTGCGGTGTGTGTCTGGGTGAAGGTGTGTTTGTGTGTCACACACACAGGAGGCTACATCGGCAGGTTTAATGGCTGCCTGTGTTTCTCTCTCTCTCTCTCTCTCTCTCTCTCTCTCTCTCTCTCTCTCTCTCTCTCTCTCTGATTCTTGCTTGTCTGGAGCTTGAAATAACACCCCCCACCCACACAAACACATACAAAAAACACACACAAGCTCATTATTCCTGGTAATCTGGAAGTGGCTTCTGTGAGTCCATAATGAGTGGCAGCGTGCAGTGTGTGTGTGTGTGTGTGCATGCATGTGATTTAAAGCATCGCCTGGTCTGTCTCTCCCCGTCTGTCTGTTCTTCCTCCACTCATTCCACCTCTCCTTCTGCCTCATCATTCCTACATCCCCCTCTCCATATATCTCTGAGTGCCTCTTTCTCCATCTCTCTCCATCTCTCTCGCCCTTTCTCTCCCTCTCTTTCCCCCTCCATATCCACCCTCCCCCTCCATATCTCCACTCCCTCTCTCTCCTTCCTTCTGTCCAAACCCCCCTCCTACCCCTTCCCAACACCTGCCATGCAGCTCTGTTCTAATCTACAGTAATGAAGCACCTCTCTTATCCAGGGTTGCTGCTGTGACACACACGCACACACTCTCAGGTGGGGGTTGGGGGGTGGGGTTGGGGGGGAGGGAGGGACCATACTGCTGCATTCCTGCATGCTCCAGCCCCACAGACTGGGTCCCCCTGCTCTGTTAGAGCCAGCCTACGTGACAGTGTGGATTAGCATTCCAGGCACCCGCTCTGCCCCGGTACACACTGCTCTAATCTAGCAGCAGTCTGCTGCAGGACTTCATACACACACATACATGCGTACAAACACACGCATCAGTAAACCAGCGTACACACATACACGCAAGCTCGCCCGCACACACACACACACACAACAGCAAGCGCTCACACACTCCATTTAAAGGAAGAGTCAAAACACACTGCTCGACTAAAAACGTGCACACACAGAAGCCTGCACACGGACCCATCTGCATGTAGCTGCTTCCCACAGGAGGAGCATGTGACCTGTGCCCACCACACACACTCACACACACACACACTCACACACACACAGGTCCCCGTACTCAGCTGTCACTGCTGCTCTGCTGGCATGGTCCGTCACACACACAAGCACACACACTCACACACACACAGGTCCCCGTACTCAGCCGTCACTGCTGCTCTGCTGGCATGGTCCGTCACACACACACACACACACTCCAGTGTCCACTCTGCCAAACTGTAGCTAAAAATACACAGATACATGCCGAACATACACATAAACAAGCACGGCTGTAAACACACCGTTACACCATGTGTCCTCCTGACACACACACACACACACGTGTGTACATAGTATAAACGGACTCAAATAGGCTAATGACAAATGTATCTAGGACACAAAGAGCGTGTTCACCTGTCTAGGGAGAGTGTGTGTGTGTGTGTGCGTGGGCACTGTTTTCCATCTCAAAGGCCTTGTTTACACCTACGTCAACATGAGTCTTGGGTAATAAGGTCACAAATGGACATCTCTCAGTTCACGCCTGGCATTAGAGGATACGTCTCCAGTCACCACATGAGATAGAACCTCTCTCTCATGCTCTACATAAAGATAAACACGTCGCCTGCATCGTTTCCCCTTTGCAAAGAACAAATGCTTTGTTTTTTTACCGACGGGAGGCAGCAATGCACTTCCTGTGCTTGGTCGGCCGGAAATGAAAAGAAAAAGAAATCAAAACAACACAGACTGGGTCTGTTTCTTGGGAGGGTTCAGGACCAAACCAGAAGAGTGTGGACGTACTTCCACTAAAGCAGAGGACGCCAGATGAGGGGGCGGGACACCCAGACACGTTGCTACACAGGTTGTGTGTGAGTGATCTCAACACGTCCTCAGCGGGTCAGGTGCGCTTGTACTGAGAGCTGTCCGCCACTGACGGGATCACCCAAGACGCATGTTCACGCCAGAGGTGAACAGGGCCTAGCCGCATGTTAACGACACACGACACACACACACACACACACACACACACACACACACACACACACGACACACACTTCACCAGGCTGATCGTGTCTCCATATGTTGATCCACTGGTACCAAACAAAACCATGGCCAGCTCCTCACTCTCCCTCACCCAGGGTAGGGAGACCTAGAGAGAGAGGGGGAGAGAGAAAAACAGAGGGAGAGAGAGATGTGGGGGGGGGGGGGGGGGGGGGGGGGGGGGGGGGTAAAGGGGGCACACAAAGCCGTGCCTGTGCCCCCTGCCGTCCCCCCTCCCCCATTCCGCTCCACTGGCTCCTACACTGAGCAGTGGCCCCTCTCTGAAGCTTTCATATAGCTGGCCTTCAGACCCAGCAGCTTCAGCACACAGGGGGAGCGGGGGGGGGGGGGGGGGGGGGGGGAGGAGGCCAGAAAAGCCCTTCCTACTTCCCTCCCGAGTTAGAGAGGAATGGGGGGGAGGGGGGGAGTGAGAGGAAAAAAGAAAAACAGCCTTTATTTAGGTGCCTTTTCATTCTTCTTTGAGACGGCGAGCGAGGGAGGCTGGAGTAACGAGAGCAAGACTCAAGCAAGGCCACACACACGCATACAAAGACGCGCACACACGCGGAAACAAGTCGTTCACGCGGGCACGCACACACACACACGGTCACGCCTTGTCTGTTTCTAACCACATCCTGTTCCAGACCAGACAGTCTGAGAGGGTGTCAAACAGCAGACTAGCAGGCACTCCTTGTTCAGAGAAGAAGCAAACATCAAACAGCAAACATCTTGCTGGTAGCATTTCACTGTTCAGCTTCAGTTAAGTTTACAATGATGTTCCTGTTCATCCTAACAATTACAAAGACTGTGTTAATGCTTAGTAAGTTTTCAACGGCTGTATTTGTCTGGCGATGTTTATATCACTAGATATAACATGCCACTTGTTTCCTCCGGACAGAGTAGGAACACACACTATGCCAGTCTCAAACGCCCAACACACACATGTGAGTCCTTTGTACTGGACTATATAATCTGTTAGGTATTTATCAATAAACCACAAGCAGTCCCTAATTCTCTAGTGTGTATGGAAAACAGACGGCGTCACAAGCAGGCAGCTGACACAGGATGACTCTGCAGACAGACAGACGCTCAGATGGACACAGACCATGTGACTGTCTGGAAGCTGCAGCTGGGGGTGCGCTCTGACACACACACACACACACACAGACAAACACACACACACGTTACTGCGTCACATTACAGACAGAACCTGATAAACCTCCAACACAGCACAGTCACGCCATACTCATTGTCTCGCGAGCACAACACACACACACACGCACATTCACACGCACACACACAACCAGACAGACAGATAAGGACAGGTTCATTCCTGACCAGCTTTGGTGGGGGCCTGAGGCAAATTTTTTGGCCCAAATGGGCACCATGTCTAGACAGCTGTCATAGGGAGAAGGCAGAGCTCTCTTACTTACACACACACCACACACACACTCACACACACTACACACACACCACAGTCTGCCTTCCGCTCCCTGCCAGGCTCTGTTGGTTCAGCCTGTCTGGCCTGCCAAGCCTGTCTCCTGGCCTCAGTACTGACACCACCCTCAGCTCCAGCTACAGACAGGAACTCGGTACTGACAGGGCCTCAGTACTGACACCACCCCCGGCTACAGACAGGGCCTCAGTACTGACACCACCCCCAGCTACAGACAGGGACTCAGTACTGACATCACCCCCAGCTCCAGGTACAGACAGGGCCTCAGTACTGACACCACCCCAGCTCCAGCTACAGACAGGGCCTCAGTACTGACACCACCCCCAGCTACAGACAGGGCCTCAGTACTGACACCACCCCCAGCTCCAGCTACAGACAGGGCCTCAGTACTGACAGGGCCTCAGTACTGACACCACCCGCCGCTACAGACAGGGCCTCAGTACTGACACCACCCTCAGCTCCAGCTACAGACAGGAACTCAGTACTGACAGGGCCTCAGTACTGACACCACCTCCAGCTCCAGCTACAGACAGGGCCTCAGTACTGACACCACCCCCAGCTCCAGCTACAGACAGGGCCTCAGTACTGACACCACCCCCAGCTCCAGACAGCCAGGAACCATGGCACCATCTGGGAGAACGCACAGAAGCTGATGGCAGAGTTGTTTTAGTAGGGAGACTTGCACAAACACAACAGGAATACAGCCCCAGCAGTTCCAGTAGCAACCGAGTCAGTCTAAACAGACTTGGACACTGCCGTCCCTGAGAGAAGAGAACAGGTTCTGACGGATGCGACAGCCACTCTCTCTCTCCGTCTCAGTCACACTCCAGTCAGAGCCAGCTCTGACCTGTACGACAGCAGACCGTGTAACCCGAGTATTCCGGCAGGGTTTTAAATACTCTGAACGAGCCGTGTGAGGGGTGCGGGGGCTGCCCTCGAGCCCAGGCAGGAGTGACCAACACCAGCAGCCAACCACCGTTGGACGTCTCTGTTCGACCCACCGCATGTATGGATCAGATTCAGTGCAGCAGCGAGCTGAAGGCTAGTTACTGAACCTAGAGGCTTCTCAGCCGGCAAGCAACACTGTGAGCGAGTAAGCTGTTCCCACACGCATGCCCCGCGTGTGCGCGCACACACACACACGCATCATCACACACACACACACACACATTTCGATGTCCTGCCCCAGTAAGAGGAAGGTGCTCCTGCTCCAGTACAGAGATGTAGGTGTGTCTGCGCTCCACTTCTGCCAGCCCTCCGGAGTCTTAATGACCCAGCTGTCAAAGCTCACCTCCCAGTCCTGCCCTGGCCGCCACACTGTCACACAATCTCACACACACACACACACCGTCATACAGACACACACACACACACCGTCATACACAGACACACACACACACACCGTCATACACAGACACACACACACACACCATCATACACAGACACACACACACCGTCATACACAGACACACACACGCGCATCATCATACGCAGACACACACCCACCCACCATCAAACGACTGTGTGGGAGGTTGGGTTGATGATGACGATGATGATGATGATGACGCATGTTACAGTAAGCACACCACTGGGCATGCACACATACAAACAGAATACTCAAACAGGCACGTACACAAAGAGTGGTTCTGAGCAGAGCTGAGAATGAGGCCAGTGGGGACCTCGTCTGACTTAACCAGTCTCCCATCTGGGCCCCCCGGGTGCAACACACAACGTCAGAGAACCAACACAGAAGAGAGCGCAAAAGAGAGAGAGACAGAAGAAAAAGAGAAGGAGTGAGAGGAGAGAGAGGAAGAAAGGAGAGAGATAGAGAGACAGAGGGGAGAGAGAGAGAGAGAGAGAGAGAGAGAGAGAGAGAGAGAGAGAGAGAGAGAGAGAGAGAGAGAGAGAGAGAGAGAGATGGAGGAAAGAGAAAGAGATTGTAGTATACTGGAGGGCCGCTGGTTCATCACTGTAATGACATGGTGGCCATCTGTGCAGAAGCTAACTACAGGATGAGGAGAGAGAGTATGGCTGCTTGCAATAATGAGATATGGAGACAGAGAGAGACAGACACACAGAAAGAGAGAGAGAGAGACAGAGAGAGTGAGAGACTTTGCCTCTAAGGATGAGTGTTGCTAAGCAGATTCCATTCAGTATGCAAGCAGGCGTTGCCATTCCTACATAGCAAGACCCACAGAGACACACACACCATGATGGGGGATGTATAGAGATGGCTGAACCCATTGTACAGACTGGCAGTCACTCCAATCATATTGATCAGGTTGCTCTCAAGTCTGGTTAGTGCAGGATACAGCACCACTAGACAACACTGTGTGTGGTTGCTAGGTAGCTGTTTAGCTGAGCGGGCGAGTGAGTGAGTGAGTGAGTGAGTGAGTGAGTGAGAGAGTAAAGACAGAAAGAGAGAGAAACAAGCACGAAGAAAGAAAGACGGAGAGAGAGAGAGAGAGAGAGAGAGAGAGAGAGAGAGAGGGAGGAAGAAAGGAGAGAGACAGAGGAGAGAGAGAGAGACACAGAGAGAGAGAGAGAGAGAGAGAGAGAGAGAGAGAGAGAGAGAGAGAGTCAACTGCAGCATTATCGTGAGATACAGCCTCTACTCCACCTGGCCAAAAGACCCTGAGGGGTAATACCACACACACACACATTTTAATACACACCCTCTCACACAACCTCCCTCTCTCTCTCTCTCTCTCTCACACCTCCTGTCTGCTCTCGTGGGGGTCCAGTCTCATCCATATTACATGTAGCAGCGTGTTAGAGGGCTTTACTGACTGTCTCTTTATGGAGAGTCAGTTAGCTGACAGGAGCCTTCAGGCCAGCCTGCCACACAGAGAGAGAGAGACAGAGAGAGAGAGAGACACAGAGAGACACAGAGAGACACAGAGAAACACAGAGAGCGAGAAACACACAGAGAGAGAGACAAACAACCTGTCAGGGACCCATCACCAGGCTCTGAGTCCCCCTCTCTCCTCCTTCAAAGGAAAATGGACAGGCACTTCACTTCAGCATGCAAGTGTCCTGTCGTTAAAAAAACCGTTGAAGGAAAACTGCGGCTCTGGGAAACTAATAGAAAAAGCTGCAGGAACAACGTGTTTTCCGCCGGCGATGTACCGGTTAAAGCTGTCACTGGTTTGTGTGTTTCCATCACAGTAGCACTGTGGCTGGAAACTCGTCCAACACGCTGTGTGACTATGATGAGCTGGGAAGGCACACCTTCCAAACCACCAGAGACGCTCAAAGTCAGACTCAATAAATTCATTACGTGTGAATCACTGTCCATACTGTGTGACACACCTGGGCGTGGGCCTAGATCAAAGGGCTTGAGTGGTTAAGCGCTGTAATCAATCTCCTTATGATTTTATGATGAGAGGAGACATGGAGAGAGAGAGAGACAGAGTGACTGAGAGAGAGAGAGAGAGAGAGAGAGAGAGATATAGAGAGAGACTGAGACAGAGAGAGAGAGAGAGAGAGATATTGAGAGAGACTGAGACAGAGAGACCACAAGAACAATGACGCTGGCCATGAGTCAGGCTACAGGAAGGAAATACACGCTGACGGGAGGAAGTGACCTCGACCAAAGCACCGAAAAGAGGTGTACGTGAGACTCTGTGTGTGTGCTTGTGTGTGTGTTTGTGATCCAATTAATCACTGTCCCCCCCCCCCTCCTTCTCCTGCCCCCTCCTGTCTGTGGGTAGCACCAAAGTCAGTCACTGTCACAAGGACCGTGTCACGGCTCAGCGTGTGGGTGGGCGTGCATGCGTCACCGTCTGACACCACCACACAGCCACGTCCCCGTGTCGCCGCGGTCAAGCCCGGGTCTGTCGCCGGCGTGTCTGAGCCCCGCCGCGGGTCCAGTCGCGGTGACACCGCCTCTCCACAGAACCACACGGCTCCGGCCAGAGTTCCAGGCCTGGACTACGTTCCCCCCCCTCCCGTCACTCCCGACGAGTTGAGAAGCCTGTTTATAAATTGGACATGAGAGCCACTAAGCCCAAACACAGCAGTATTTGTCGGCCTATCAACAAGTAGCTGTCATAAAGATTGGGACAGACCCATCTGTATCATCCAGCCTGTGTGTCGTCGTTCCCTCACCCCCCTCCACAGACAAAGGAGGTCGTCATATAAGGATGGCTTGTCTTGTGATAAAGAATGCTTGGCATGAGGCATCTGAAGTGTGTGATGAGATTGCTACAGTTGTTCTGGTTCTGTAATGCACTCTGACTTGAAGCCAACACACGGGCTTAATGACTTCTTTAGTGAGATGTCTTGGAGGAAGTCTTCAGGAGAGAGGGAAGGCAGGTTCAGATGCTGCTGTGGTTAAGGTTGTTAAGTGGAGTGAAGACTACAAGGGGAAAACCTGCTCTTATTTTCACTGTGTTGTGGGGGGGGGGGGTGGTCCTGGGAACATTGAAAGAGTTCTGGTGTGTGTGTGTGTCTGTGTGCGTGCATGTGTGCTGGTGTGTGTACAACAGGGCTTTCAAACACATCAAGGAGACCTTCCCCAGAGTGCCATCCATGCAGGTGGGAATACAGGAGACAAACATGACACCAAAGAGGGGGTGGAAAACAGAAAAAGAAAAAACCTGGCAACTGAAATGTCACTTGCTTTGACAGCCATTGTGGTTTGCAAGGTATGTGGTGAGGGGTGAGGACAAGGCTGGGAAACCTGCATTGCACACAGGTAATATTCCAATTACTATAATCCAAATAATTCAGAAACCAGGTCTACACGCTTTTATGTAGCGCGTGGGCTGAAAGCTAAGCTAATAACAAGCTAGAAGGGACAGGAGCCCTGGTTTCCCCCCAGGCTGGGTACACAAGGCCATTAAAAACACGGCCTATTTGTTAAAAGACTCGGAATATCTCATCAAACGAGGACAGTGGGATCACTTCCACATGGAAATGGGATTCATTATCGAACATGCTAATAAATTAGGGGGTTAAAGTAAAAGGGAGGGGGGGGATTCCGTTTCTCCCTGTTTCTCTGCCTGTGTTTGCATCATGCATAATGGATCAGTGGAGCGCTGTGTTAATGTGCTGTGGCTGTGCCGAGTGGCACCCCAGTGGGACGCATGACACAGCTTTGATATCCTCTGTTTGCGCGTCTGTCTGCGAGTGAGTGTGTGTGACAGACTTGTGTGTGGAAAGAAATATGAAAGGAGTGAGAGTGTGTGTGTGTGTGGTGTTCCTATGGAAAGCGCCTTCTCTACATTTATATCTCCATTAATCACTGTCCCACCGGGCCACAGCACAGAGGAACCTTTCAAATGCAAACGCACTCGCTCTCTCACACACACACACACACACACACACACAATCCTTTACAGTAGACCCTCTTCTCCCCCCCCCCCCCCCCCCCCCCCCCCTTCTGACGGACTCCACGGGAGATGAGACTCTGGACAGTTAATCTTCTCTTCAGTCATTGATTCACTAATACTACAGCTCTTCTGCTCTACTACCCAGAAAACAGCCCAGCCACAGCGCAGCCCTGACTAGCAACACCTGTTTTATCTTGTCGGAACTATCCCATAATCCTCTCTGTTGTCGTCTCTGGCAGGCTGGCTGGTTGGCAGACTGGCTTGACTCTCCTCTCCTTGCTCCAGTCCAACCCCCCCCCCCCCCCCCCCCCCCCCCCCCCCCCCCCCCCCATCTCTCTCTTTTCTTCCCCTCCCCTTCCCCCTCTCTCCTATCCCCTTCCCCCCTCCTACCTCTCCTCACCCCCTCCCCCCTCTCTCTCTCTCTCTCTCTCTCTCTCTTTCCCCTCCCCTCCCTCTCATTTCCCTAAGAGCAAACTGTGGTCTCGGCTCCTGGCAGTGGGGGAGGGGGGCGGAGCCCCAGTGGACCAGACATGCAAACAGGCCGTCAGTCAGGTCTGTCCCAGCCTGCAGTGGGCTTGGTTGGACTGTTTAGTCTCTTAGCGTCCCTGTGGCGTACGTGGCAGTTGCTGGCTCCCGTATCTGGGCGGGCCTGTCGCTACGGTGACTGCTACGGTGACTGTGCGTGACGGGTGCCCAAGGTCGTGGTGTTCACCCTTCACCCAGGCAGTGTCTCTAACTGGGACACAGAAGGCCTGGGTTGGCATGGCGATGCAGCACAGACCAGTGCTAACTCGGTTTCAAATCATTAGACAAAAACTAGAGAAACTAATGACACATTTTTTTTAATATACTTTCTTTTTTTTCTTCGTCTTTTCCCTTATTGGTTTTCTAAACTAGAAAGATTTGCTTGATCGGGGTCCAGGTTCACGTGAAGAGCAAGTGAATCAATATAAATGACCTTTGATTTTAGCAGTAAAGGCTTTACCACTAAACTTGATCTGACCTGAGACATACCAGTGAGGCCCCTCCAGACAGCGCTCAGCCCCTCCCACTCAGCAGGGGCCCCTCTGGCCCCTCCCACTCACCAGGGCCTCTCTGGCCCCTCCCACTCACCAGGGCCCCCTCTGGCCCCTCCCACCCACCAGACCCCCTCAGGCCCCTCCACAACAGCCTGGAGCACAAGCCAGGACTGTAAAGAGGATAAAACCTCCCTGCAGGAACTGCTACGAAGTCTTCTTCAATCTTTGGTTGTACAAACATGCTGGACTAAATCTATGCCTGGAGTTGTTTGTAATTTATATATATTTTTTCTGGTAACGTGTTTGCGTTTGAGGGTTTCGCACAAACAGACAACAAAAGAAATAAAGAGGCAGGGAGAGACAGAAAGGCCAAACATTTGCTGGCGCGTGATTGGCCAAGCAGGAGGGCTGATCCAGACCCCATGTTTCATTCAGTTGAGGTCTTGTGAGGTAAAGGGAGCCAAGGCCTGGTCAAACACACAACAAACCGTTGTATGCGGCATTTGCGTGTAGAAGCCTGGCTAGTGCAGAGAGCAGAACAGCAAAGGGAAAAGAAAGAGGGGAGAGAGAGAGAGAGAGGGTAGAGGGAAGCTGACCATGACTACAGCAGGAGGCAGCTGTCCTAAGCCGAACCGTCCTCTCCTCTCTCCCCCCCCCCAGCTCAACCTCTCCCCTGGGGCCCCTGTGTTCCTGACCGCAGTTGCTTTGAGTCCGTCTGTCTGGGTGTCTGTGTGTCTGGCCCGGCTGGTCGGCTGGCTGGATGGCAGTTTGAGTAATGAGAGGGGAGTGAAGGCAGCGGGGGGAGGGTTCGGCTAGGAGCACATGTCTGAGCACAGACGGTGCTTTACGTAACAGGCTCTGCCTCTCTCTCATCTGACTGTAGCCCTGACCGTGCCCCTCTCTCTCTCTCTCTCTCTCTCTTTTTCTGTCTCTCATCTGACTGTAGCCCTGACCGTGCCCCTCTCTCTCTCTCTCTTTTTCTGTCTCTCATCTGACTGTAGCCCTGACCGTGCCCCTCTCTCGCTCTCTCTCTTTTTCTGTCTCTCATCTGACTGTAGCCCTGACCGTGCCCCTCTCTCTCTCTTTTTCTGTCTCTCATCTGACTGTAGCCCTGACCGTGCCCCTCTCTCGCTCTCTCTTTTTCTGTCTCTCATCTGACTGTAGCCCTGTGACCGAGGAGCCAGTCCTCTCTTGTTCTACCTCTCTCTTTCTCCCTCCCCCCTCTTCCTCCTCTCTCTCTCTATCGTCTGACTGTAGCCCTGACCGTGCCTGCCTGCCTGCCCTCTCTCTCACTCCCCTTTCCTCTCTCTATCGTCTGACTGTTGCCCTGTGGCCAAGCCTGCCTTCTCCCTCCCTCCCTCTCTCTTGTTGTGTCACAGCAGCGACTCGCCCATCCATCAAGGCTGCAGACCAGATCAATACACTCTGCCGGCCTCTCTACAGTCCACCTCCCAGACACACACACAGTGGTCTTTTGCTTATGTAACAATCGACTTATCGGCTCATTTGGCTTCTTATTTTGTTACTGTCCACTAATTGGGGCCCAGGTTCTATTGACTGTTTAAAACCACACTTGGGCACTGGTCGCTGTCTGGATTGGTCTGAGCAGCCTAAGAGCCTGGAGATGGTGTGAGATTATATGGTGACATGACTGGTGGGAATTAGATGTGTGCGATGAAGGCGAGACGTAAGTGGCAGTGAGAGAAACGGAAAGAGAGGATGAGACCAATGAAAGAGAGTGAGAGGATGTCGATGGCTGGACAGAGATAACATCAAGAAGAGGGGAACTGAAGAAAGAAAATCCAGAAAGAAACGGCAAAAGACGATATGAGAGAGAAGGAGGGAGAGAGGCAGACAGACAGACAGCCAGACAGACAGAGAGAGACAGAGAGAGACAGAGAGAGAGAGAGAGAGACAGAGACAGAGACAGAGACAGAGACAGAGACAAGATTGAGAGCCACAGCTGCAGTGGTGGTTATGAAGTCACTGGTTTCCAAATAGCTAAGAGCAACCCGAAGAGGCCAGATGTCTGCACTCTGTACCGCAGCCGCTGTCTGGGACGTGAAGAGACAGACAGACAAACAGGCACACAGACAGACTTGCACACAGACAAACAGGCACACAGACAAACAGGCACGCAGACAAACAGGCACACAGACAAACAGGCACACAGACAGACTGGCACACAGACAAACAGGAACACTGACAGACAGACAAACAGGCACACAGACAGACTGGCAGACAGGCAGACAGACACACAGACAGTCAAACTGCTCTGTCTGCACTGACACCACTCAGCTGACACTGGGCCAAGAGGCTGCAAAGCTGCATTTAGCTGACAACCACACACAGACAGCTAACCATTGGGCAACACGGCTCAAGTCTTACACCAGTTAACAACTTGAGCTAATCGTGGCTTCCTCCAAGACTCAGACCAATTAAAACGGAAGATTTTAATACGCCCTTGACCCATTTGGTTTGCTATTGACAGGGTTATTATTTATAGTGTTCAAAGGATTTTATGACAGATAGAAACATGTGCCCGGGACGTTTTGTACTTGAAGCTAATACTATTTCGCAACAGATCAACATAGTCTGGGAAGTTTCTATTTCATGTAATCAGGTGGGAGAAGTCATTGTCCCGAGGATGACGCCACGCTATCAGTCTGCGAGGGAAGTACAGACACCCGTCATCACTTCAGGGCCAGATGAAGTCATTGTTTCATCCGACGCCAAACGTATTCCTGAAAGGAGCTGTCGATTCTCTGTTGTCATTGGCGGAGTCTTGTCTGGCTAGCGTCCTGTTTCCTCTGCAGGTCTCCGTACGGCTAGGTACAGGCTCTCAAGTCTCCTGACGGGACAAAAGGGCCACTTAAGAGACCAGGGCTTTCAACTGCTCCTCTCAGACCGAACACTCCCAACAGGAAATAGGACCAGTCTGGGGAGCTTGCTGGGGAAGGGGGGTGGGGGGGTTGTCCAGAGGGCTCTCTATTCCTCCACGCCCCAATGTCCCTAGCTACCCCTCTCTGGAAAACCTTGAACTGGGTTTCAATGTGCACATTGACACAGTGTGTGTGTGTGTGTGTGTACACAGGGGCTAGTGCTGCAGGTATGGGGGGTCTGAAGTTAGGGGTTAAAACAACATGCCGGGCGGTCCATCTCTCCAAAGGCATGCACTCTCCCAGGCTAGTTTCCCCTCGTTTCCCCTGACGACCTTTCACTAACATCCACACGGATGTGGAAAGTATGAGTCACTCTCCTGTACCGCGCCGCGCATCAGCTCTCCTGTCCCGCGCCGGGTGGCGGGCAGAATCTGGAGGATGTTCAGGGTGAGAGGCGGTCAGGGCCTGCCAAGAGGCTTGTCTGTCTGTACCTCCCCGCCCCCCCCCACCTCCCGTTTTCAAATGCTCACAGACGCCCGCACACACACACACACACACAAAGGAGGAGGGGGGGCAGGGGGGGTGGGGAGGGAACCCCAGAGTGTCCTGAGAGGAGCGGAACAGCTGAGTCGGGTCAGCTGGTTCTCCCAGCATGGCCTTTCACACGCTCGGAGAACCTCTCTAGAGGAACTTCTTCCAAAGAAGCTCGGCGCCAACATCACCTGCTTCCTGGACCCCAGAACCACAAAGCGTTTTTTAAGAATTTGGGATGTGTTTATCGAGGATTGCTCTGGACAAGCTTTAGCAGTTCCGTGGATGAATTGTAGGTCTATAAATGTCTCGTTGAAAAAAAAAAAAAATCACAGTAGACACTGTGGCAATAACAGCAGAAAACTCCCCTGGCAGGGGGAAAACATCACCTGAAACTGTAGTGACACAAATGCTCCAGAAGGCCCTAGAGGTGTGAGACAAGCCTAGGCAGAGATGTGTCACTGGCACTCTGTTAACAGCAAGAGAGAGAGAGACAGACTGAGAGAGAGAAAGAGAGGGGTGGGGGGGGAGAAGGAAAGACAGACAGAAAGAGAGAGAGGGGGAGGAGAGAGAGAGACAGAAAGAGAGAGAGCTGTGAGTGTACCTTACTAACCCTAACAGTTTACAGAGTGTGTGAATGTATGTGTGTGTGTAAGGTTGGTCTGTCTGAGTGGCCGCAGGTCTGTGTGTCCCCAGCTCTCTGACTGGTGCATTCAGTCAAGCCGGGGGGAAGGAGGAGGAGGGGCAGGAATGTGGTTTGGGCGCTAGACGAGACACCAGACAGTATTTCCGGCGCACACACACACACACACACACACACACACACACACACACACACACACACACACACACACACACACACACACGCGCACCGGGGCTTCTCCCTTGCTTAGAGACACAAACAAAACACAATGTAAAAGGCAGATTATCGTAGCACGCTCTCCCACCTGTACACACTATAAATAAAAAGTGCCAACGTTTGTCTGCTCCGCAGTCACACACTTAACCCACACCCTGCTGGGCCACGGCTACTGTGAACAAGCAACTCTGAACACACAAGCTCAGCGGAGGGGGGCAGGGGGAGGTTCTCAACTGTTCTCTCTCGAGCACGCACGGACGTAAACACACACACACAGCTGGTCATGAACCACAACAAAACAAAAGAAATCCAGTTTGGTCAAGAGGGGTCATGAGACAAGGACCAGTCAATGGAGGTGGAAACAATCTAGAGCTTTTTTTCAACTGGAGTGGGTTTTCAATAGGGGCTTTGCGACCTGTGCACTAACATCTTTTTTTTTCTTCTTTTTTCTTATTCAAATGGTGGAAATAAAGAGAAGGGGGGGGGGAAAGCTGCAAAACCCCCTATTTAGAAAAACACTCCATGAGGTTCTGGTCTTTAATGGAAACTACGAGTGATACAATGTGGGCATTCTCCATGCAAGTTATTGCTGGTGTGGTCCATTCAGTGTAGAAAGAGAGAAAAAAAAAAAAAAAAACTGTAAAAACATGGGACGATCGAAGCCATAAAAAGCCATTCAGATAGTGCTCACTGAAGAAGTGACAACGGTAGCAGCGCTAAAGTGAGAGTGCGGGTTGTTTCTGCCTTTTGTTCCGTCACATTCTAGAGTGACCCCCTGATGACCTGAGGGACAAATGATACACTTCCCCTCTGGCTCTGTTTGCTGCCGGGGACAGCTGGTCAAGCCTTCACCCAGCAGGCCTGGCCAGGCGGGGCCAGACGCATGTCACCTGTCCCCGGCCCTGCTAACACGCTCTACAGGTCAACACTAGCTTAAGACAACGCCATAGTCTTCACACAAGGGGATGTGGTTCTACCTAAGACCATTACACCAGAAGCGATAACCTCATTAGAACCCCCAGCTTGGAGCACCTATATGCTATTCTTAGTAAACAAGGTCCAATGTTTAATTCCTCCGCAGGCAAGCAGATCAAACACATGGAACAAGTAGGCTAGCATTAAGGACAGGCATCTGCTGGTATTAAAAGAAATCAAAGACAGGCATGAAAAGAGGCACTGAGAAGAACAAAAGGTTAAGAAGTGCTTACTTTGTCTAGCGACCTCTTGAGCTGGTAGTGGAACTTCTCCTTCATCTCCTCCAGCAGCCGCCTGAGCATGGGTTCCTCGGCCGAGCCCAGGTACTTCTTCCCCAGCAGCAGGTAGCAGGGCCACTTGGCCGAATCGAAGCCCCAGTGGCAGGTCCTTTTGTCGGGCGACTTGTGAGAGTGCATGACAAACTTCTGTGGCGAGAAGAGCAGCTGGCACTCCACGCACTGGATGCAAGGCGCCTCGGGCTGGGCGTAAAACTGGGGCACGAACAGACCCTGGCACTTCCCCAGGCACTGGTGCTCCACCTGGAAGCTGGCCTCGCTCTCCTTCAGCAGGCCCTGAACCGGGAGCTTGCCGGAGGCGTCGGCGGGGAGGGTGCCCCCCGGGCGCAGCAGGGCGTTGCAGAGCCTCTGGGCGTCCGTCAGGGTGATGAGGCCGCAGGACGGGGCGTTGAAGGGCAGGATGCCGAGCACCTTGAGGATGTGCAGCTGCTCCGCGTCGCAGCGCGAGCAGTAGACGTAGAGCTCGTCGCAAACTGCGTTGATCTGCTGCAGCGAGAAGTCGCGCAGCACTGAGTTAAGGACCTGGGGCAGGCACAGTCGTTTTTCCCCCCCTACGGCAAAGCAGGAGATGGACTCTCCCTCCAGGAGGGAGTGGGTGAGCTCCGTGGAGCTGTCGCAGGGCACCAGCAGGGGGCCGCCCCCCAGGATCGGGGGAGAGGGCAGAGGGGCCATGCCTGTGGGGGAGGAGGAGGACTCTGGGCCGGTGCGTGCCGAGAAGGCAGCCGGACCCCCCAGAGAGCTCTGACTGCTGAGGGTGAACTGGGCCAGGGTGTGTTTGAGCCCGGGGCTCAGGTCCAGTGGTTTGGCCGAGCCTAACATATGCAGTTCTGCCCTGCCTTCCACGTCCATGTCCGAGTCACGCTGGAGCTCCTCCACGTGCTCCCTCTTCACCTTGGGGGTTCTGGGGAGGGAGTCCAGGCTGCGCCTCTTCAAATTGATTTCAGCCATCACCCGTTTTTTTATGGGTGCGTCTTCCAGTCGCTCCCTGTACAGACGCTTCATGCTGCCCTTGAAAGAGGTCAAGTCTTTGAACGGGGTTTTCAGACTTGTCTGAGTACTGGCCATGTCTAAGCACAGATTTATGGTCTTGTTTTCTCTATGGTGAGCCGGGATGAATGAGTATGCGTTCTCTTCTTTTTCCTCTTTTCAGATGTTACAAATCTTCTGGCATTCAGACACATGCATGGTGATGATGATTGAAGTTTTCTGTGATTTTAGTCTCCTTCCTGAGGGCAGAGAGTAGAAGATTTTTTTTTTTTTTTTTTTTTTTTTAGACATGGACATAAAAGAATAAATAACATCCTAAAGAATTCAAACCGTGTTCACAAATGCTCATTCTGAAAAACTACTGTAGCAAATGTAACACTTTTACATATACTGAAATAACCATAAGGAGCTTAAATTTTTTATGGCCCCTTTCCTTGTCCTGGCTGGGGGTTGTATGACTGTTGGCATGGACCATCGGGCCAAATGGCTATTACCTTACTTCACACAAACAGGACTATTCAGTAATTGTAATAAAACAACAGAAATTTGCATATCGTTTCTTCAATGGCAGTGAAGTACAATTACCAAAACGAGGTGTTGGTTTTAGCGAGTAAAATATGAGCGGCCCAGAAGAATAAACTCAACAAAGATCAAGTCAATATCGCTGCACAGTAAAATAAAATGAACAGATCTCATGGTTTACTAAACTACAGTACCCATTCCCTACCGTTGTGCTACTATCATGCTCAAGGTCTACTTACCCCACGCTGACCCCATCAACTACGTGGAAAACAATTGATAAAAGACCATTCATTCACCTCATTCAATTGTTACCGAAACGCAAAGCAACGTAGTGTTTCCCCTTAGCCACGGGATTTTGCTGACTTCGGCATCAATTTTGGTATTCAATCTTTTACAGAATACTAGAATGTAATCTAAACGGCAATAGCTATTGTAACGTTATAGATATGCATATAATGGATAATTATCTACTTCGTCTGTTAACATTTTGAGCTAAAACTGGATATTTTAGCTTTGGTGTATTCTCATCAAAATGCGACCAGAGTGGACATGAAATAAGCTATTTCGGCTGTCGAATGGTTACGACGCATTCAGTCTTTGGACGGTGTCGCTAGCATCTCAACTGGTTTCTGTACTAGCTGCTTTGACTATCCAAGCTTTACCCAACACATATTACAAAACATAACCCACAAAAGCTGTTGATAGATGACCTGGGGATAGTAAAATAGATTTCCATCGGCTTCGCGACATCAGTGTCAGTGCCGTTAAATGATACATTTCCAATAATGACGGTGGTTTGTAGAGAGCTTAAACGCTGTGATTCCAGTCTTGAGCATCGCTTACCCCCACAAAATGCCAATGGTATTCGACCTCATGTATATTAATGTTAATAGAGAACAGAACTGCTCCCGTTGATGCCGTGTATTTTTTTCTCTCTACTACGAAACTAGCAAGGACATAACGACTTGCTCCACGGAACATCAAGCCCACCTCGCACTCTACTATCCCTCCTTGCGTTGCGTCTGCAAGTGCAAACTGTACTTCGCCTCCGGCGCTGGCTCGCCACGATGGCAAAGGTATGCAGACAGCACTGATAATGACATTCACTGTCTACCGTCTGGAACTGGGTGAAGGAAACCCGGACTAGTCAACAACAGATAGCTCACTAAAATATTCAAATGTCGGTAAATTACATATTGGCTAAATCACCAATGTATAAGCAGCCTAGCGTTAGCCAACTAACTAGGTTCAGCCGAGGATGTGAGACTTCCAAAAAACGTTACAGTACAGTACTCGATGGCTCTTGCCGAAACACAGCTTCAGTAGACGGTGTGTCTTTTTCGACCAACCGTCCCTTTAAAATGATCTAGAAAATTTATTTTTCGAACGTAATAATATCATTATATAGTAATTCATGTAATACACAGACAGGTTCAAACATACTAGCATGATAAATGACATTATAACGAAAGATTGCCTGCACCGTTAGCTAGCTAGAGGATTCCACTGTCGGGAAACTGAGCAGCTATCGTAGATTCCCTAGCAGCTTGTTAGCTTAGCCACCAACACCAGGCTAGCATAGCGCGAGCGAGCGCTAGTAGTATTAGGCTGTTAAATCCTTATAGTGTGCCTTTCTTTCGGTAGAACAAGCTAAAACCTTTAAATAACCCAACACGTAAACATGAAAAAGCCAAGTGTTATCATTACAGTACAATGGATAAAAGACGAACAAAAATGTATTAACACTTGCCTGAACGAGGTCGTATCGGCTCCTCTCTATCGGTTCTCCTCCGTTCTGAAAAGCCTAGTCGACCGTCAACAAGATGCAGCTAGAAACACCAACAGTCCAGTAACGTCACAGCACGACTTAATGAGATACGTCACCCAGACTCGAATTGGGCATGTCACGGAAACTGTGCGGGGGAGTCTGTCTGTCTCGCAGTCTGGAGCTTGTGTTTACCTGCATACTGCAGCAAAAGACAAATGTTTAATGAATTATAGGAAACTCACGCGTTACAAAAAATGGATTAATGTACCACATGCCGTTGACTCTACAACGTTAATATCATATATTGGGCCTATCCTATTTGTGCGCTTGCGGGGTATTTTACACCTATTTAATGGCTCTCTACAAACTTATATTTATTTACTTAAAAATGTGTCATCAATCCGACCATCCAAAATTACAAGTGTTTTTTTTGCTGTTGTTATTGAAATGATATTTGTACTCTGAAGCAGCAGTAGCCTATCAGAACAGAATCTTTGTTCTGTGTTAAGTCAATAAACTAAATAGTTGTTTGAGGTTACGAAGGTAAAAAAAGGACAATTGGGCAATAGGATCCCGAAATGACCCCATTCAAGTTCTATCTAGTTTTAGGCCTATATGGCATATGCTTTAAGCATCAAAAGGTAGATTGTTCTTGATTCTTCTGTTGTGTAAGTGTAAATATGTTTTCATGCCAGACCAAGAATAGTCCGTTTGGATTTGACTGTAAGTGTTGTAATTGGCCAATCTAGACAGTCTGACCTACATATGTCAAACTGAGACTATAATTAAAGGCTTATTGGGTTTCATCAGTCTCGTCCATTCAGATATTAGCAATAGGCTAGTTGTTTGAGTTGTAAAATGAATACTGGGTACTGTATGATTGGCCTTAATTACATGTGCTTTTTGTTCAAAACCACACAATTGTAATTTTTTAAAGCCCAACCGCCTTCCTATCTGAGAGACAAAGTGGAGTTTCACTCACCCGGAAAGACCTGGAAAAGATTAATAAAGTTTGGACCTGGTGGGGTTTGAATCCAACTGAAAAACTTTTGGTCTGATAAAACAATTTAGCATAGACCTGTTTAGATTTGTTTTTTAGCTATTCTAAAAGCAATTAAGAAAGTAATCAACGTGACACATTTTGACAAACATCAAAACCCTTCATGAAACAGGAAGAGTGCACCGTCGTTGTCTTATCCACAGTCTAATGTCACTGGTCAGCAAGACAACAACTTGATAAAGGTTTGATAAACAGCTCGACCACCAGTTCACCTCTGCCAGCCTCCCCTCTCCCTCCCCCCTCTCCCTCCCCCCTCTCCTTTGGCAGCAAGGTCAGCAGTTGTATTATGACAGCAGATACAGGGCGCACACCCTGTCCAGTCGCAGAGAACAACAAGGGGACATTGATTTTCTTGTTATAACATCACTCTGTGTGCTGTGCCCGGTAAATTAATCTCATATGTGCAATAACATGGCCGACACTGATTGCTCACTCCAGTGTTATGGAATGGGGTGTGAATAGCAGCATCAAGAGAGTAGGGATTATAGATAGATATACTGTGGTGTGAGGGGGGACATTAATAGACCTCTCTAGCAAGGCACTGTTTTAAGTGTTATTGAGTTTTGCGCTAAGTGGACCCCGGAGGCAGACGCCACACTGCCACTCGTCATGGATCTTTCTTTAATCTATATAAATCTGTCTATTGCTGTCATATTGTGTGTTGTCTGTGAACAATATTTACACTGTCTGAATATTGTCCGGTTAGTATGTCAATAACCCAGATCCAAATTTCTTGTGTTTTTTCACATACTTAATACAATCCCTCGGACAATAAATCTGATGAAACATGGCTTAATACCTTTGGAAATATCAGTGCATCTTCTACGCAGTGTGCGACACCTGGATTATTTCATGCTCAGTCTGGTATACCTACAAACCCCTCAACTGGGCATTGGCTCAATTATATTTGAAATTGAAATCGATGCACTGCAGACCATAATGCACCTTTAATACTTGGCTCGTGGATACAAACAGATCATTTGGCTGTGTACACTGTCACTTGAGTCTTAATATTGGCTTCCCAGTCCACTCTCTCTGAGGAGAGCCAAGATAGCTTGACTATTAGTCCACTGCAGTGGCTCTAATGCAAATCACTTTCTGGAACCAGGTCACATCTAGCCCTAATGATGATACAAATGACAGCAGTAATATGAAGCTGTCTATGATCAATTACTGCAGCAGTGTTATTGTACTGAAGTTATACATGGAGTGTGACACCGTTGGATCCAATGCAGCTTGTTGTACAGTAATGATGATCCTGTATAAACTGTGTGTTTTACTAAGGAGACTGCATTTGCTTTGTCGAGTGAGATTCGTTTATGGCTTAATTAATCCCTTCAGGGACAGGATAAAATAGCCAACAAGATAAGAGCAATTAAAGCAGGATGTTTTCCAATCCTCTCTCGTTTTACATCATTAGAAATACGAGGTTGGTCTATTCTTCCCTCCTCCGGAAGAGGCTGTGTAGGCCTTACTCATGGGATCCCACAGACCCATACTCTGGGAAGACACAGAGGAAGTGCTAAACATGGTGTCTGCGAAAAACACAAAGGCGAGTTAAGACATGTTTCTCGACAACCAGAGTAATGAAGTCCTTCACTGAATGAGTCAGATTTGCCTCTTATCGAAACTAAAGTAGTAATTACATTAGACTAATATATTCACCCCCCCCCCAATCTTTTGAAATTGATGTCTGAATACTTTGTACATATGTTGTCAGTGAATATAAATGGCCCTATAGACTGCTTTTATTACTCAATTTCTTTGTTCTCTCAACAGTCAGTTGCGAGGACTGGATTGTAGGAAGCGAACTGTGTATAGACTAAGTAAACATCTATGTCTGCTCTGCTCTCCCTCTGTCAAGGTTATTTACTTTTTTCTTATCTTGTCTTTCTCCCCTACCCTCACACAAAACACGTACTGAAGAAAATATAAGACTTTTGTGTGCGATTTGTAATTTGGTTCAAGGATGTACATTGGGATGGAATGTTCACAATCACAACATTTCTAGGACAATATGAAAACGTCTGTCAAAGCTGCAGGAAGCAGAAGGTTTCTACTGGATGTCTCTGGCTCCGGCCCTGACGTCCTTCTCTGAAGTTGTACTTTTTGGAAGTATTCTCGCTTCCTTTGTGGATCTTTCTCTTCTACAATTGCTTTACCATGTCACCTTGATCCTCACATTAGTCTGCCATTTAATATTTCTAGATGTTAAACACCTCCAAGGCACAGTGGTTGAAATTCGGGATTTACACGGTTTATAGTCTTGACTTAAGCATGAGGGTACTGAAGGATTTGCGTGATTACAATTGGATGTATGGATAGTTTTCCTATTATGACAGTTCTATAAAGGTGTCCCTTGTTTTAGCTACAAAACTGACCTGATGGCTGCACATCACAGATGGGATCAGAGGCCTAAGTGTCATAGCCTTCCACCCTTCAGAAAATCACTCTTTGCCTTTTACACAGATGCAAAGAGCATACAAAACAAACAATGGAAATAAACAGTTTTATTTCAAGTTATCTTTGAGTGTTTTTAACATACTGTTAATAAGAATCAGCAGGTTTCTCTCTGAGATTTTAATCCTCCCAGATACCTTGCATCATTACCAGCTGTTCCAATTGTTTCCAGAGGGCTCACCCAATAACAATTAGGAGGAATCAATGTAGTGATAATTAGAGTTGACAGTAAATTATATCTAAAACTGTAACAAAACCTAAACAAGACTTTTTTGTGTAACATTATACAGATTCTCAAGTGTGCTCGTTCCTCCAATCACCACGTTGCCCCTATAAACATTTTATTATAAACTTTCTCTAAAACATTGACTGGAAAAAGTTGTCTTGTTAACATTTTTGATCTAACAACAGAGTCAATGTCTTTTAAGCAGGTGAGTGCTTATATATAGATTTAGTTGTTTCATTAAGAACATGATCAGGGACTCAATTGTGAAGACATGAGTAAAAGTAGTGTTCAAATCAACGAGTATCCATTCTCTTTAAAACAGATCCAGCTTAAAGTTTTCACTGTCCACCCTCAGGGCGATCAAGGGGTTCAAGAACATAGTCCTGGTAATCCCCCATCCAACTGGTCATATTACATACATCTGGTCTGGGATTTGAAGCACTCATTTCAACAATCACCCCCAGCATTTGGATTCAAACTGGACATTTATGGAATGGAGAAGCAGTAGAAAAATAATAAAACGCAGTGGAAAAGGAATATAACAAACAGTTTCAGAAAGGCATTGTATCATAAAAAAAATGAACAAACAAATCTGTAAATATATATATATTCTATGACTAATCTTAGGACAGCTCATCTTCCTATTGTGTATACTGTACCTTCTAAGCGTACCACCAAGACGTCATCTTTTTATTTAGTTCAGGAAATTATTTATCTGGTCCTGTCGTGTGTGTGAACATAGATTGCATGGAGGGTTTTTAGTCTGGATGGATACACATAGTTAGTGCACCAGCCCTGTGTCAACTTCTTTCCCCCCACCCCACTGAACAGTTAACTATTTCTTTCACAGTTTGTCATTTGTCTATGTATATTAGTGTTGGCTGCTGGATTTCTCCGGAAACCCTCTTCGTTTACAACTGTGCATTTCCTCGACAGGGAACAAACCTGTTTCTGAGAGGAAAACAGGCTTGAATTTAACACTTCAGACATGTATAGAGAGAATGCTGTGTCATTCATTAAATAAAAAAGCGAAAATATATATGTGTGTTTTTTTTGTTTTTGTTTGTTCTTTCTTAAAAAAAGGCTAGTGTTTTTTTTCCACCCCTCCTGTACGAATGAGGTGTGAAGCTAAACCATGAAGACCACATCACGAAAACTGGTTTTGATGAAGTCTCTAGTCATCTCGCGCTTGGTGCTAAAAGGCCTATTCTAACATATAACCTCAATGGTGCTTGAATATGTACAGATAAAATAAGCATCAAAACATCACCCGTGGAGAAGAGAGGAAGGGTTCAGTAGTCTCTCTTTCCCTCTTCCCTCCTCCAGTCGTGTCCAGTAACTTTACCAACCCTTTAGCCTCTGAGCTACTGAGATAACTGGCCAAAGACCAAAAACTGATACCAGTGCAGATTTATAAAAACAAAAACAAAAAAATCAGAGAGAAAAGGTACGCTTTAAGGTCTAGTGGTTATAAATGGCAGAGAGTGAGATTGGTTTGGCAAATTAGCATCGCTTGAGGGACAGTTGGCTTTCCAACAAAAGGATGATGATGATGCCGCTGTGGCGTAACCATGAGGCGTAACCATGAGGCGTAACCATGTGGCGTAACCATGCAGAGATGTGTGACTGAGGAGCTGCAGGGGACAGCCGACAGCCGCTTCACACGCACTCCTCAGCAGACATCAGGAGGGGGTTGATGTACTCAAACCCTTCAAACTCCGACTGGTCGATCTTCTTCACCGCATCACTGGTGCGTGGGAACAGAAGAGTAGTAAAAAGAAAAAGAAAAAAAGTTTAGGAAGGCTATTTGGGATTTTGTATATCTTTTTATCATCTTATTTACATTTACATTTAGTCATTTAGCAGACGCTCTTATCCAGAGCGACTTACAGTAAGTACAGGGACATTCCCCCCGAGGCAAGTAGGGTGAAGTGCCTTGCCCAAGGACACAACGTCATTTGGCGGGGCGGGGAATCGATCCGGCAACCTTCCGATTACTAGCCCGACTCCCTCACCGCTCAGCCATCTGACTCCCTTATCTTATCATAGGAATACGACTCGGTTGTGTCATGAAATGGAAACACTGTGGTGTTGAACTTACTCATCATCAGGTGTTAGCTGGATGGGCTCATTGGTGAACTGGGCGTCAAAGTTGTCCAATCCAAACTCCCCAGAGATGTTGGGCTTGAACGGCGGCACCACCTGTTTCTGTTCCATCTGAAACAGCCACCAACAACATTCATATCATCATCATCGACAGAGTCTACTCCTTGAAGTTATTTCGTTTCTTTCCATGTAGTTCTATGTCGTTGTTGTACAGAGAGCAAAGTAACCACTAAATATATATAATAAGGCCTATGACACAAGAGGACATTTGAACCTGAAATCATATACATTAAACCCAATAGTTTTAGTATTGTCAGGAAAGCTACAGCATTAATCTCTTTCTTTCCACTCCCAGGAACAGATGGTAGCAGGTGAGCAGTGGTGCCCCCCCTGCAGGCAGACAGGGGAGCTGCAGGACAAGCGGGGCCGGGCCAGGGGAGGCTGGAGGGAAAGCGTAACCTGATCCCTCCAGACAGTGTGACGGCTGAGTCCCCTCAGCCCAGACCAAACAGAGGAAGAGAGGTCATGCTGCTGGCAGCTCCCTGGGCCGGTGGCTTCCCCCGCCAGGCCTGTCTGCCCCTCCTCTGTCTGTCTCGTCTCCTCTGTCTGTCTGCTCCTCCTCTGTCTGTCTGCCCCTCCTCTGTCTGTCTGCCCCTCCTGTCTTTCTGTCTGCCCCTCCTCTGTCTGTTTGGTCTCCTCTGTCTGTCTGGTCTCCTCTGTCTGTCACGTCTCCTCTGTCTGTCTTGTCTCCTCTGTCTGTCTCGTCTCCTCTGTCTGTCTCGTCTCCTCTGTCTGTCTCGTCTCCTCTGTCTGTCTCGTCTCCTCTGTCTGTCTCGTCTCCTCTGTCTGGTCTCCTGTCTGTCTGGTCTCCTCTGTCTGTCTGCCCCTCCTCTGTCTGTCTGCCCCTCCTCTGTCTGTCTGCTCCTCCTCTGTCTGTCTGCTCCTCCTCTGTCTGTCTGCTCCTCCTCTGTCTGTCTGCCCCTCCTCTGTCTGTCTGCCCCTCCTCTGTCTGTCTGCCCCTTCTCTGTCTGTCTGGTCTCCTGTCTGTCTGTCTGGTCTCCTCTGTCTGTCTGGTTTCCTCTGTCTGTCTGGTTTCCTCTGTCTGTCTGGTCTCCTCGGTCTGTGTGCGTCTGTCTGTCTGTGCGTCTGTCTGTCTGTGCGTCTGTCTGTCTATCTGTCTCTCCATCTGCCTGTATTTACACCTGTCGCGTCTTTCTGTCCCTCTGTCTGTCCACATGTTTACCCATCTGTGGTGACTAAATGCCTGCATCTCTCAGTGCCTGTCTCAGTCGGCCCTTGCCCCTCGTCAGTCAGTCAGTCCATCTGCCTGAGGAGAGTTGGGTGGGAGGAGGGAGGCAGATTGAGTGACGTTCTCAGTCTATTCATCCCCCCCCTGTAGCAGCAGGCTGGTAGAGGTGTAACCTTCTCCACCAGCACAACTCACCATCTCAACGATATGAAAATGATCGCAATCTCCATTTGGTTTGGAGCTACAACTGGTCCGAATTCAAGACACAAGCGGCACAGACAGACAGAGCGAGAGAGGGAGAGCGCTAAGAGCGATTGTGACTTACAAGATCCCAGTCAACATTGCGGAAGAACGGATGGCCCATGATGTCAGCAAAGCCCGTCTGTGGATGGCAGCCCAGACGCTCCTTGGGCTCCTGGGGGAGGAGGAGGTGACAGACGAGAGGAAGGGAGAAGAGGAGGACGTGGTGTTCATTATGTGGCGGCGGACAGGCTGGTGTGGGAGATGACAGCGTTAGGACTGATCTGGAGCGGGCTGATCGCTCGTTACCTTGTTTAAGAAGCCCTTGAGGACGCTGGCGGCTTTGACTGACAGCGACCGGGGAATTCGGATCTGTTTTTCCAATATTACTGCAGAGGGGAGACACAGTCATGAGGGTGGCATATGGTGTGTGTGTGTAGAGTGGACTGAGGATGGGTAATGTGTACCTTGGAAGAGGTAGTCTTCGGTGTTCTGGTCAGGGTTATCGGAGCTCCCGACGATGTCGAAGGGCGAACGGCCCGCCATCATCTCAAACATGAGCACCCCCAGGGCCCACCAGTCCACGCTGAAGCCTGGGACACACAGCCTCGTTAGACTCTTAGAAAACACACTGGCCTCAACCGGATTTCATCGCCAAAAAAAATCACAAAATGTCCATTCGTTATTCATATTTATGCATGACTGTTTTTTGTTTGTTTTTGCTCTCATACCATAGTCCTCTCCTCTGAGGATTTCAGGTGCGATGTAATTGGGGGTTCCACAGAAAGTGCTGGTTGTGTCTCCTGGTCTCAAACCCTCCTGTAGTGCACACACAGCTTATTAAGACCACGCCCCCCTCAGGACAGAGTGGACACACAGCTTATTAAGACCACGCCCCCCTCAGGACAGAGTGCACACACAGCTTATTAAGACCACGCCCCCCTCAGGACAGAGTGCACACACAGCTTATTAAGACCACGCCCCCCTCAGGACAGAGTGCACACACAGCTTATTAAGACGCCCCCCACCTTAAAGCAAAACAAGGTAGCTACAAATAAATCATTTTAGTGTTACCATTTGAAAAGTTTACTAAACACACACACACACACCTTGCACATGCCGTAGTCTGTGAGTTTGATGTGTCCCTCAGACTCCAGGAGCACGTTGTCTAGTTTCAGATCTCGGTAGATGATGCCTCGCTCGTGGAGGTAGTTTAAGGCTAGGCTGATTTCTGCCGAGTAGAACCTGAGAAGGGGACAGCTGCAGCTCAACACAGACAAAACAAGCGCCCCTAATATAGAACAGCTGTCGGTGCGACCTTTCTTACCTGGCATGTTCCTCCGGAAGCTTCCGTTGTCTCTGCATATGGAACATCAGGTCTCCACCGTTGACGTACTCAATAACAAAGAATAGCCTGCGTAATAGCGAGGATTTTTTTGTTTGTTGATATAATGAAAAGCATAGTTTGATCTTCAACTGTGTTTAACTGAGCCGTAAATAGGAAGCAAAGTTAAGCACTAACGTGCCCTGAGGTCAACGATCAGGCTCACCTGCTCTCTGTCTG
Organism: Hypomesus transpacificus; assembly: GCF_021917145.1. NCBI lineage: Eukaryota > Metazoa > Chordata > Actinopteri > Osmeriformes > Osmeridae > Hypomesus > Hypomesus transpacificus. Next base: position 11,690,409 of record NC_061069.1, read on the forward strand.
GAAGCAGGAATGGAGCCCCACCAGGAAGGGGTGATTGGAGGCCTGCTCAAACACATGCTTTTCTGTCTGGACCCAGTCTATGTCCTGCAACACAACACAGACACGACTGAGGCACAGCTTGGGACGGGAGATCATCAATCATCCAAACGTGACAGAACAGCGCAGGGAAGTGGTGTATCTGAAACACGCAGACGCTCTGTGAGACAGCGCAGGGAAGTCACACCGCTATTGTCTGTAATATGTGATGCTGTCACAGAGTACAAATACGGAATTTATCAAAAACTGTTTGTGTGGGGCGAGAGAGAGAGAGAGAGAGAGAGAGAGAGAGAGAGAGAGAGAGAGAGAGAGAGAGAGAGAGAGAGAGAGAGAGCGAGAACATGTTTGCTGGAGTAGAGAGAGGGGCCAGATAACAGTCCTGGGAGGGAGGAAGATGATAAATCTGGAGGTGAAATCTGCTCACGTCGACACAGCAGATATGGCAGGAGAGTGAGGGGTATTGATTAGGTAGTGGTTTGTCGATTTGTCAATCACGCCAAGTGCAGCTAATCAGCGCTAACTACTCCCGTTGCCACGGACGGTGTCGTTTGGTGTGTCTGTTCAAATCCATCCAGATGTGTCATCAGACCTTTCACGTGTGTGTTTCGCATGTCCGGGCAGAGTGGAGTCACAGTCTGATGTCGCCAATACGTGACATCAACTAACGTTTTGACAGGCCCTTCGTTTCTCATCTTCTCTGCCGTGTCTGACATCTTAACTGGGTACAGCTCAATAGTAGAGCATTTGAATTCAGATCAACAGACTTTAGGTTCAAATCCCTCCTGTACATTGTGTTTTTTTTTTACTTTAGTTTTTATGACTGCAAAATCAAATTAAATACTATCATATACATTTAGTTTTCTTCTTCTTTCGGTCCAAGAAGCAGCTTGTGTGAATGTTTTGGGGCTAGGGAGTGAGGAAGCCCCCTCCAGCGAGCTGGCGGCCCCGGGCTCACCTCGTCGTCGTTCACCAGCTCCTTCTTCACCACCTTCATGGCGTAGATGCGCTCCGTCTTCTTCAGTCGCACCAGCAGCACCTTGGCGTAGCTGCCTCGGCCAATCACGCGCAGCAGGTCAAAGTCCACCAGCCCCAGGCTGGAGGCCGACTTCCCCGTGTCTCTGCTGCTCCTCGCCTGGACAGGGGGAGGGGGGGTAGACACACACACAGACTTATCTAGCCATCTTTCTTGTCATCATCTCCGCTGCTACGATCCACGAGGCCCGCTCCATCACCATGACGATCTCTCTCTATCTGGACGGCCTCGCTCCGTCTCTATCTGAGGGGCCTCTCATTCAGCCGCTATCTCCGGGTTCCATCTTGTTCATCTGTGAGTGTGTGTGAGTCTGTGTCTGTGCGTGTCTGTGAGTGTGTGTGTATGTGTGTGTCTGTGAGTGTGTGTGTCTGTGTGTGTCTGTGTGTGTCTGTGTGTGTCTGTGAATGTGTGTGTGCCATGTGCTGCCTACACTGCTCTGTGTCTCTGAGTGTGTGTGTGTGTGTCTGTGAGTGTGTGTGTGTCTGTGAGTGTGTGTGTGCCATGTGCTGCCTGCACTGCTCTGTGTCTGTGAGTGTGTGTGTGTGTGTCTGTGAGTGTGTGTGTGTCTGTGAGTGTGTGTGTGCCATGTGCTGCCTACACTGCTCTGTGTCTCTGAGTGTGTGTGTGTGTGTCTGTGAGTGTGTGTGTGTCTGTGAGTGTGTGTGTGCCATGTGCTGCCTACACTGCTCTGTGTCTCTGAGTGTGTGTGTATGTGTGTGTCTGTGAGTGTGTGTGTGTCTGTGAGTGTGTGTGTGCCATGTGCTGCCTGCACTGCTCTGTGTCTCTGAGTGTGTGTGTGTGTGTCTGTGAGTGTGTGTGTGTGTCTGTGAGTGTGTGTGTGCCATGTGCTGCCTACACTGCTCTGTGTCTCTGAGTGTGTGTGTGTGTGTCTGTGAGTGTGTGTGTGCCATGTGCTGCCTGCACTGCTCTGTGTCTGTGAGTGTGTGTGTCTGTGAGTGTGTGTGTGCCATGTGCTGCCTGCACTGCTCTGTGTCTGCTGCCGGCTGTTAATCAGAGCCCTGTTCTGAGAGGCCCTGATAAAAGGCTGCTTTATAAGCTCCACTATAGGAAATCCATACTGACCACCGCAAGGGTGTCCTGTCGCAGACGAGCATGGGGGGTCATAATACTGTCAATCTTACCTAAACACACACACACACACAAATACAATAAACCGACTGGGAGTCATTTGTCCTAGCTGAAGCCACTCACCTCTTTCTCCTCTCCATCGTAGGTCAGGCTCTCTCTGGAGTCTCTCTTCTGAGGGCCTGGGGGGGGGGAGACACCACAGTGAAGGGGAGAGAGAGACCACAGTGAAGGGGAGAGAGACACCACAGTGAAGGGGAGAGAGACACCACAGTGAAGGGGAGAGAGAGACACCACAGTGAAGGGGAGAGAGAGAGACACCACAGTGAGGTGGAGAAAGATACTTAATTATTAAAAGACAGCGGTCACATTCAAATCAATTCATTGTGTCCGTCTCATTAGGGATCTGCTGCGGCTGGGTTGCTTACAGATGTCTAAGATGTGTGTGTTTGTGTGAGTGTAAGAGAGAGAGAGAACGAGAGAGACAACGAGACAGAGAACGAGAGAGAGAACGAGAGAGAGAACGAGAGAGAGAACGAGAGAGAGAGAACAAGAGAGAGAACGAGAGAGAGAACGAGAGAGAGAACGAGAGAGAGAGAACAAGAGAGAGAACGAGAGAGAGAACGAGAGAGAGAGTTACCTGTTTGCTCATGGTTTTCTACAGATGCCTGGCCAGGACCTGGTCCTATGTATGGCTCCTAAAACCACACAGAGAAAGACCACACGTCAACACAAATCTGGTTGACAAAACAGCTTCATGTAAAAACAGACTTTCTAACCCTTCACCAGGACTGTGTATAGACCACAGCATATCTCATCAAACTAAGCTATAGAGCACAGTACAGAGGCAACACTGGCTGGAGCTGGCTCCAATCATCTCACCGGTCGGCCACATTCCACTGTCACCAGCTTGTGACACTTCTTGTGGACCAGCAGTTTGCAGTTGATGCATTTGTAACCTTGGCGACCGAGGCCCCAGATCCGGTCCGTGCAGATGGCGCAGTGAGCCCGCTACGAGGACGACAGAGGGAGAGAGAGACAGAGGGAGAGAGAGACAGAGGGAGGAGAGGAACGCATCATCCACACGCACTGGGGATCATTTACCCATGTAGTCAGATCCACCGTCGTGTACTATCAATGTTATTCACGGTCATCTACGGTTTGTCCCGCTTGTTTGAAGGGATGATGGGTGTAAATAAAAGCAGCGTAACCGTGCGGAGGTCGACTCTCACCCTGTTGAAGCGCTTGGCCTGGAAGGCGTGGCCACTGGCGTAGTAGAGCTTCCTCCACCGCCTCGCCCCACGCCTGTATATGGACTCTGGAGGGGAACACAGGTGGTCAGGTGTGTGTGTGTGTGTGGCTACATCAGATACAGGTGGTCAGGTGTGTGTGTGTGTGTGTGTTTGTGTGTGTGGCTACATCAGCAGCCCACAGTGCTGGCCAGCAGCTTAACGTATCCAGTTTCCGGAGGACTGTAAAAGGAGGGCAGGCAGAGAGGTAACTTACTGTCTTCTCCTGGACAGGGCATGCCTGCCTTCTCTGGTACACAGGGAAACACTGCGGGCGGAAGGAGGGAACACATGACCAACGAGCTGTTAGCTTCACAACTACACCTCATGCCTTCTAATGCTAAAACCCTGCTTGTTGATTTCCTTTATGTTCAATGTATGTATAATGTATTCCTGCTATAACACCGAACACGTGCTCACAGTTAACCATCAAGATGGGAGCATGGATGTGATGACATGGGGGGGGTGTGTGTGTGTGTCTCAAAGGTGAGGGGTGAAGGGATGCTCTCCCTTTCACAAAGCAGACTTTAACACCCACCCCCCCTCCCCCCCCATCGTTCCGCTGTCATACCCACGGTGCTCTTGACCTTTCACCTCTCCCATCATTCCCCGGTTTGATTAAACTAAACACAATTCCAGGCCGTCTTCCCCTCTCCTGCTCTCTGGGTTAACCCACAAAACCACGTCCCTGTCAATCACACAGTTAATATCTCCCCCCGCTCCCCAGTCCTGGCCCTGCCCTGCCCTGACCGGTCACGGGAATAAGACCTTGGTCTGAAATAACGGTTTGCCTCCGCCCTGACAGTCTTTCACCTGCGGGGGCAGTTTGTCTGCCCATCTGTGGAGTGGAGTGCCATGTTTGTGTACATTGTGATGAGCTGGACTAGTGGTTGGGTCGTTTCTATGAGTCTGGACTCAAGCTTACCGTGAATGATGAGTTCAGAGTCTTTGTTGAGCTCGTACAGACGCAAGGCCTCCTCCAACTCCAGCTGAGAGGACACAGTGCAGGGGTCACCTGGGGGGCAGAGGTCACAAGTCAACACAGCACACGACAGGCAACCTTCAGCATCGTCTGAAGTACCCTTGTATCCAGTATTGTGGATGCCTCAGAACCTTCTATGTTGCTCAAGGATCTTGTGTTGTAGCTCCAGCCTTGGTTGACTGTTCTGAGTGCAGACAACACGTGAGGGCTGTGGGTGTGCATGTGCGTGGGAGGTGGTGCTGGTTGGAACTGGAGGAGTTCATGGTGATTAACCCCGCGGTTCTCTTTGTGTGCTGCACAAGCCTCTGACGCTAATTAGTTTGGGCAGCCTGACCTTTTCCCTAAGTCAAACAACTTGACGTCACCGACGTCGCGGTGACAGCTTCGGTGTGCCGTGACTGACTACACATGGACTAAGAGACTAGTCTAGCTCGACTGGAACAAACACCAGATTGTGTGGGCAATATTTAATATCTTCGGCAAAGAACATACTTGGTACGTACCGCAGGACAAAAATAGGCCTCCTTTTATTACCTGTCCCTGGATACAGGTGAAGGAATCTGTATATCTCATCTAAATAGTAATAATGAAGTCATTTGGATCTCAACACAAAACTAATTTGTGTTGAACTTTCTGCATGATGCTAACCGTGGGTAGTGTGAATGCAAATTCAGAGACATTCCTTTGCATGTATGTTAGGTAGAGAGGGAGTCAGATGGCTGAGCGGTGAGGGAGTCGGACTCGTAATCAGAAGATTGCCGGATCGATTCCCCACCAAGCCAAATGACGTTGTGTCCTTGGGCAAGGTACTTACCCTACTTGCCTCGGGGGGAATGTCCCTGTACTTACTGTAAGTCGCTATGGAAAAGAGCGTCTGCTAAATGACGTAATATAGAGCACGTGTTTTTTTTATGGCCTACCTTCTTCGTCGATCCACTTCATAGTGAAAAGCTGGTCGTTGTCCATAGAGCACATATCCTTCACCTCCAGGTACAGCCCCTCGTAGGAGATGGAGGGCTCAAAGTGGGTGATCATGATGTCCCTGGAGAGAGGCGGGGTGGACAGTTAGGGACACACTGTTTCAGTCACAGACAACTTCTGCCATCATGGCCACAACACAGCAGCTGGAGAGTCAATAGATACTTCACTATCTCTCACGGCTGATATAGACTGAAACGTCTCCCAGCACCAGCCTCAGCCAGGTTACCCAATTATCCTGGCATCATCAATCATTACGACCAGCTGCCCAGTGTGTGTGTGTGTGTGTGTGTGTATGGGGGGGGGGGGGACTTGCGGGCAGGTGTGTGTGTGTGTGTGTAACAGTTCAGGAGCCTGCAGGTGTGTTGCTGAGTCTTTCACTGTCCTCTGTAAACTCCCATTCCCCCTGGTGGATCACCTGTCCAGCAGAGCCCCCCGCCACCCCCCCCCCCACCCCCCACCCCTACCCCCCCTAGCCGCCCCCTACCCCCAGCTGTGGGTTTGATGACCCAGGTTGCTCGGCGCCCTCTGCCCAATGACGGCGTATTTACGAGGCGGACGCGGTTCTTTACAGCTGCACAGGCGACAGTCGGCGAGGCCTCACTGCCTGCACCTGGCCCTCCCCGGGGAGACAGGCGGGAACCGAGGAGGGCTGAGGGGAAGAGGAGGGAGGGAGGGAACCGCTGGACGGAAGAGGCAGCGAGAGAGGAGGAGGGGGTGGAAGGAGAGAGACCAGGGCAGCCGTTGACCCCTGAGGGCAGTCCTCTCACTCTCTTTACAACAGTCATCAAAGACAAGCCCCGATCCCGTCGTCGTCGTCGTCGTCATCTGCCGCTTGTCCGGGGATCGGGTCGCGGGGGCAGCGACCTAAGCAGGGAGGCCCAGACTTCCCTCCCCCCGGCCACTTCCGCCAGCTCTTCCTGGGGGACCCCAAGGCGTTCCCAGGCCAGCTGAGAGACATAGTCCCTCCAGCGTGTCCTGGGTCTTCCCCGGGGCCTCTTCCCAGTGGGACGTGCCCGGAACACCTCACCAGGGAGGCGTCCAGGAGGCATCCTAATCAGATGCCCGAGCCACCTCAGCTGGCTCCTCTCGACGCGGAGGAGCAGCGGTTCTACTCTGAGCCCCTCCCGGATGACCGAGCTTCTCACCCTATCTCTAAGGGAGAGCCCGGACACCCTACGGAGAAAGCTCATTTCGGCCGCTTGTATTCGCGATCTCGTTCTTTCGGTCACTACCCATAGTTCGTGACCATAGGTGAGGGTAGGAACGTAGATCGACTGGTAAATAGAGAGCTTCGCCTTTCGACTCAGCTCCTTCTTCACCACGACGGACCGATGCAGAGCCCGCATCACTGCGGACGCCGCACCGATCCGCCTGTCGACCTCGCGCTCCATTCTTCCCTCACTCGTGAACAAGACCCCGAGATACTTGAACTCCTCCGCTTGGTTCAGGATCTCCTCCCCGACCCGGAGATGGCACTCCACCCTTTTCCGGTCGATTACCATGGCCTCAGATTTGGAGGTGCTGATTCGCATCCCAGCCGCTTCACATTCGGTTGCGAACCGCTCCAGTGAGAGCTGAAGGTCACGGCCCGATGAAGCCAACAGGACCACATCATCCGCAAAAAGCAGCGACCCGATCCTGAGGTCACCAAACCGGACCCCCTCAACACCCTGGCTGCGCCTAGAAATTCTGTCCATATAGGTAATGAACAGAATCGGTGACATAGGGCAGCCCTGGCGGAGTCCAACCCTCACCGGAAACAAGTTCGACTTACTACCGGCAATAGCCCCGATCCCATCCGCGAGAAATCTTTACGGCGCGCCGATAAACCGAACCACCAAGAGTGACCCGCACGTAGACGAGCATATGTTCAAGGACACGGGCTGCTCTGTGAGCACAGAGCCAAGTACAGAGCAACACCTCCTCTCCTCCCAACAAGCCCAGCCAAACAAGACCAAGCACTGACCGCACGCACTGTTCACAAGGCCCTGGTATCTTGGAATCCTGCATTAACTCACAACAATCCCACACGTAGGTTAGCTGTATCAAAGCCCGAGCCTGTGGTTGATGTTCAAGAACTCGTCGTGTTTGTGTTTGAAGAGCTCTGAGCAGGCAGAAATCTGGCTGACAAAGCTCATGCTATTCCCCCACCCCTCTCTCTCCTCCCCTCCCCTCTCCTCTCCTTCACTCCCCTCTCCTCTCCTCTCCCCCTCCTCCCCTATCCTCTCCTCCCCTCTCCTCCACTCCCCTCTCCTCCACTCCCCTCTCCTCTCCTTCACTCCCCTCCCCTCTACTCCCCTGCCTCGCCTTCACTCCCCTCTCCTTTCCTTCACTCTCCTCCCCTCTCCTCCCCTCTCCTTCACTTCCCTCCCCTCTCCTTCACTCCCCTCCCCTCTCCTTCACTCCCCTCCCCTATCCTCCCCTCTCCTCTCCTTCACTCTCCTCTCCTCCACTCCACTCCCCTCCCCTCCCCTCTCCTCCACTCCCCTCCCTCTCCTTCACTCCCCTCTCCTCCCCTCCCCTATCCTCCCCTCCCCTATCCTCCCCTCCCCCCTATCCTCCCCTCCCCTTCACTCTCCTCTCCTTCACTCTCCTCCCCTCTCCTATCCTCCACTCCCCTCCCCTATCCTCCACTCCCCTCCCCTATCCTCCACTCCCCTCTCCTTCACTCCACTCCCCTCTCCTTCACTCCCCTCCCTCTCCTTCACTCCCCTCCCTCTCCTTCACTCCCCTCCCCTATCCTCCCCTCCCCTCCCCTATCCTCCCCTCTACTCCACTCCCCTACCTCTCCTTCACTCTCCTCTCCTCCACTCTCCTCTCCTCCACTCTCCTCTCCTCCCCTATCCTCCCCTCCAGCCCTGGTGGTGTTAATCATTGACAGGGAGGAGTGTTAGCCATCAGTCTGGGAACTCCACACTCCCACAGAGCTGCTTTGTTGCTAGGCCTCTCGCTGCTTCATTTCCTCACACACTGTGGAGGCTGGAACACACACGCACACACACGCAACACATCAGAATTAGCGACGGCACGCACCAAGCTTCTCAAGGAAGTGAGCAACATGCAAATATGAGCGTATGCTTAACTATGTGAGTAATACGGCTGGATTGTGCCGAAACCCATAACATGTGAGTAACAGGAAAGCCATAACATTCCATTCAATCCACTCTACTGTCCGAGAGAGAGAGACAGAGAGAGAGACAGAGAGAGCGACAGAGAGAGAGACAGAGAGAGAGACAGAGAGAGAGAGACACATAGAGAAAGAGCAAGAGAGGGAGCGAGAATGAGTCAGATCAGGCAGCAGAACTGCTCTGTCCCTGCAACAGCTCCCTCTGCTGGGCAGAAGGCTTGTTAGCGTGTTCTGGTGATCACTCAGGCAAGGAGGGAGGGGAGCAGAGTGGCTCTGCAAGCAACACGCACACACAGTTATGCACACACGCATTCACACACAAACGCACACGTGACTCGTGTTGTAGCTGTCTGGCATGGATGACCCCCCGCATCTCCATAACAACACACCCTACACATTCCTGTGTGTGCCTGGAAGCATGTGGTAGAGAGGGATGCTGCCGTCTCCAAGCAACACGGCTAACCCGTCTGTCCTCCACTTGTCGTCATGGGTAGATGCAGTCACTGACAAGAGTTGTTCTTGTAAAAGACTTTTGTCTACACAGTCTCCCTTAAATAAAGGAAGCAGCTAACGTTGACATAAGCAGCGAGGACACTGGATGTCATTGGTTATGACTTTTACAATGACGCAAGTGGACGATGGGGGTGGAGTGTTCACGGTTTCGTGAGTGATTAGCTTGGGGGGTCTTTTACCGAGAAACAACATGATGGCAAGACAGAAATGCTTCCCTTCCTTCTAACAAAACAAGGCCTTGGAGCACTGAGGCAGATACTGGCCTATTGAAAAGTCATGCAGCGCTCACAGGTCGAATGGGATAAAGACAAACGGTTCAGTCAGACCAACGTAATCCCAGCTTCCTGCAAAAACAACAGGCCCAGCATGGAGACTCTTAATAACGATGATTAGAAACAAAGGCATGCTTATCGCCGTCCAGATAATAGCCATTCCTAATGTACTGAAGAAGGGAATCTTTCACAAGTAAACCTGTTGTTCTGTGACGCTGCAAGCGGCTGGCTCTTTATCAGTGCAATCTGTCAACAGACCAAATGATAGTGACAGGCTGAGGCTGCCACCAACAGACACCCAACAATGTGCATTTGACCCTGATTGGCTGACTATGTAAGCGAAAATAGGAAAGAATGGACTAGGGATACAGTAGAACTGTCTGTCTTATGTACAATACTGAGTATGGCTCTGGTGGTAGCTAATTAAACCAATGTATATCCACTGCAACACATTTCTGACTAACTTCTTTCTATCGTCTGAAGACAATGATTGGGTTTAGACTTGAATAGCCATGTATTGTGGTATCTCATTTTTGCACATAGATGGGATTCCTCTACACAACAGAAATCTCTGAAATATTTATCATTTTTTATGCTGCAGTCACGGACAATACTAGATAGCTTACGGGGTGTGTCACATGACGGAATGGGAACTACAACAGGTCTGGCAGAAGTGACTTGTAGTACACGTTTTTCCAGTCTTGAATGAACTAAAGTCTTTGGTTTAATCGTAGATGGGGTACTATGGCAACATATCGGATACACTAGCTCTAATCTAAAAGGGTCACACTTTTAAAAGATCAATAAATGCAAACAGAGAAATGTGTCGGTTTTGACAGGAGAGTGTAAATATGATAGCATATCATATCTTTAACCTATTCAAAAAATCTGAGAAGTGACATGTTAAAAAAAATAGTGCTAGTGATCAGTAAACAAACTAGCCAGAATTAAATTATTGATGCAATTACAGTAAGTCCCCATGTAGCTTCTATCAATCCATCATCAAACATGGTTAAGACTGAGCTGGGACAGTTACTGTAGCTAATTTGATTGTTGTTTAGCTAATGATAGCAAGTACCTGCTCGTTACAGTGGTTTGATTCATTGCCTTTTTCTGAAACCTGTAACTATCTAGCTATCTGGTTAGCGTTAGCTAGCAAGAAAAAACATTCGGCCTCCAAGGAGTTTCTAGCTACACAGTAGAAAAGCCACTGAACTAGTCTAGTTAACAGTTGCTAGCTAACTAGCTTAATTAGAGGCTACCTAGCTAGCCTAAATATTCGCTACTTTACAGACATTTATAGCTAGTAAATAGCCAACCATGACAAAGGCATGGTTATATTACGAGATTAAACTACTAGCTAACGAGTTATAGCAGCTGGTTAACAAGTTAGCGCATACTCCAGATAATTGTCTGGATAGTTTCAATGTTTGACTACGCTGTCAAGTTTACCGAAAGAGCTAGCTAGCATTTTAGCATTAAGATTATAATAAAGATAGCTAATGGAACAAGCTAACTGGTAATCTATACATTCAATCCAGCAACAAAATAACGCTACAATTAACTTTTTACAACGATAATAACAGTAGCTGATGTACTAACCCTTTGTAGTAGGCTTTAACCCGGACTTGATGAGGATTTTCGCCGGGATGGGACATAGTGCTGTCCCGCAACGTCGGCATCATAGGCTCTGCCGAGATCGGAACCCCAGTCACCGAGGATCCCTTCCTTCTCACTCAACTTCGAAGTGTACCACACTCAGAATTGTTTCTTGCGTCGGTGAATAAAACAAATATCTAACTTACTATCTATGTTCACGGACTCAATACGACTTCATATATAGACAAAATCCACATATAAAGTTGATCAAACTTGAAGGTATCCGCTAAACAACTCCCTACTGCAGAGGCCTAACGATGGACTAATCCATCAACGGAATGTTAGGGGTGGACAGATAACTTGAAAACACTGCTGCAAATAAAACGAATAATTAGTGGAGATCGCTTTGGAAATAGGAAAGCTTTAATGGTACAATATTAATAATACGCTCATTTAATGTCGCGTAAATAGTTATAAGCGAAATACTGTCGTGTTATCCCTTAACAGATATACTTGCCAACATTCCGATTATACCAAGTTAAACCCGAGAAAGGGGGGGGGGGTACATTCTATGTTAGGCTTTAGCATCAAACACTTCTGAAGGTAGCCTCCTACTTGCAGAGCAACATCAGTTCAGTGAGTTTTCGAAAACCTTTTTTCAAAAATATTTTTTCAACCGTTCGAAACTTTTGGTAGAAATTATTTTTAAAACATTTAGAAACAGTTTTTTTTAAAGCATTTTTTAAACCTTGAGAACATCCACATTTTGAAAGTTATTTTTTGTAAAGCAGAGCAGAGTACAGTAGAGGCCTCATCAAGAACTCATCAATGATGCAAACCTATTTTTGTGAGAAAATATTTGTTCAACCTTTCGAAGCTTTTTGTAGAAAATATTTAACCTTTAGAAGCTTGTAAAAAAACATACATACATGTATTGTTACACATACCTAAAATGCGTCCTCTCTGAAGTGAAATGGTGGGTTTTTAGAGACCTTTATTTTGAAAATAGTCTTATTGGCACAGGCATCGAAGTAAGATATATTTGGAAGCTAGGCTAAGGCTAGCTCGCTGACTTTCACACATGCTACTGTTGCAAACTGATCTTTTTTTATAATAGCAAACGTCAACATGAGTGTTCCACCAGCAAAAAGAGTCTATGCAGATTTGCCCGTGTGGATTGTAGAAGATCACCACGAGGTGAGTTTTGAGATGGATAGCTTCAATATCTTCAGTTAGCTAGAGCTAGAGCTCACAGCTCTATCCTAACTGTCTTATGCCGTTGCACAGGCTTTTGGCACTCCGCTACAAACAGTGTTACTGTAAATGTAGCATCTAAACCAGATGAAACTGCTAGCTAGCTGTGTTTTGCCTTTGACATCGCGACATTGATTTCCACAGGTTGTATCACATATTTACCGCGCCATAGGATCAAAGCACATCCCTATGAGGAACATCAAGATGGTCCACCTGGATTCTCACCCAGACATGCTCATCCCAATCAACATGCCAGCAGATACGGTTTTTGACAAGGAGGCCTTACTAAGGTGGGTGTTTGTAAGGTAACACCAGTCTCTGGGTATGCCACTTCATATTGTACGTGTGTGTTCCTGACATTGCAGTGTAAAGCTATGATAACTCAACCCACAACCATTCATGCCTTGTCTGTCAATACCAAAAAACATGTGTATTGACAATACACAACATGTTTTTTTGGTTTGGGGAGAAATAATGCCTTTGTTGTAACAATATGGAATTGGTGATTTTACATAAAATTTCAAGTATGTGTGTTGATGTTTTTTAGTGAGCTGAGCATAGAGAACTGGATCATGCCCATGGTTTATGCAGGCCACGTGTCCAGTGTAGCTTGGCTCCATCCCTACTGGGCCCAGCAGATCAGGGAAGGAGAACACACAATGTCCGTGGGTCGGGACTCATCCACCACTACTATCAGGTCAGCCTCAGTACACCTGTGGACATGGGTTTGAATCCCTACCTTTTGTCACTGTTTCTTCTATATCTGTGTTAAACGATGTATCAGTCTATAGTAAATGGTAACACAACTAGATGATTCATCATCTAGATGTTTTATTTATGTGGGCTGTTGGATTCCTTGAGGACTTTGTTGATTGGCTAATCCAAAGTTAGGACTTTGTTGAGACAAATCCTATCTTTCTTGCTTTTTTCCCCTCTTATCCCTTTCTTCTCTCTGTGTCTTCAGAGTGACAAGTAAGGATGATTACTTCCTGAGTGATGGCCTGTATGTTCCCCAGGACCAGCTGGAGAACCCCAAGCCTTTGAGGCTGAGCGTGGTGCGGGTCAACCCCCTGGAGCCAGCCCAGGCCGGGGAGAAGGCTCCAGATGGCCCCCAGGGCAGGGAGGCCCAGGGCAGGGAGGCCCAGGGCAGGGAGGCCCAGGGCAGGGAGAGGACCACAGGAAAGTCTGCTGCCAAGAAACCCAAGCTAAAAGACCAGGGAGCCGGGGATGTATCTGAGACTCACCCCTCCTCCAGCGTCGCCCAGTTAGGGGGCAGTTGTCACAGCTACACTGACAGGCTGGAGCCAGCAGGGGGCAGTGGAGCCCCAGGGAGCTGCAGGAACAGAAGCAGGCACACAGGGGGAACAGAATTGACTAAGCAGCCTTGTGGGAGGACTGATGATGATGATGATGATGAGGGCTCAACAGGCTGTGTGGTAAAGAGACTTCAGTCTTTTGTCAGTGAATCCGATCCATACATCCTGGATATTGACCTGGATTTCTTCTCCTGTAAGAACCCTTTTAAGGAGATGTATACACAGGTAAGGCCCCAGGGTAGTGGGGGAAGCAGGCGGACCCCACAATGATGATGATGATGATGGCCTACTTGGTCTTAGTGATTCTCTCCTTCATCCTTTGTTTGATGTCTTGTTTACATTAGGAGGAGTACTCTATTCTTCAGGAACTCTACAGCTTTACAAGACCAAGCGATGACACGGATGAGGTGAGAAATATACAGGGTTTTTTCTCCTGTGTGTGTTTGTATGGTGTGGTACACATGTTTGATTGTGTGTGCGTGTGTGTGTGTGCCCAGGAGGCGCTGAGCGAGTGTGTGGAGCACCGTGTTCGACAGCTGGAGGATCTGGAGGAGGCGTTTGCAGACCTGCTGGAGGACGACGGGGAAGAGACGGTTCGACGCTGGGCAGCCAACCCTGGGTAGAACAGCCTCATCCTCCTTCTCCCCCCCCCCCCTTTTCCTCTTTTATCCCATTGAAAGATGTTTCTTTTCTTCCTCTCAACCTTTCCTTATCTTCCTCATCCTCTTGAGTCAGTGGCAAGGTCCTACCTGCTGTATGTTTAGCGCTGCACACGTCCGAAACGCCAAGAAAAATGCTAAATGTGTAGCCTTTCACTCATAGTATAGTGTTTGGAGAATTAAATGGGTTAAGCTACATTTCTACATGTCTCTCCTTTTTCAGAATGGGCTCTCTGGTTCAGCTGGTCAACAGTCTGAAGAACAGAGAGCAATCCCCTGACTATGAGATGGTAACCTTCAGCTCTCACCTCACACTCCCCTCTGTGACTCTGCTGTCATGCAGCGCTGTTTGTGCGTCTTTTCAGTCTCAGAATAGAAAATACAATTAGATGGAAAATCGAGTTATGCAGAGAGAAATGCAACACTAATGTTGACAAACGTTGCTTGCTCAAAACAGCTTCCTGTTGACAGGCTACTTGTGAGTCTCCCTCCTGCCTCCCCCTCCCCCCTCCTGCCTCCCCCTCCCCCCTCCTGCCTCCCCCTCCTGCCTCCCCCTCCCCCCTCCTGCCTCCCCCTCCCCCCTCCTGCCTCCCCCTCCCGCCAGCCTCTCCCCAGGCTACTTGTGAGTCTCCCTCCTGCCTCTCTCCAATCCTTTATTCTGGGAAGCAGACTGATGAAAATGATTGTCAGCATGTAGTTAGTTGAATGACTCATACAGTAGATACATACTTCTTTCCCCCTTTACTCTTGTTGTCTCTTTGTAGCCATGACTATTTCATGGCTATTTTACCACCAATATTTCCCCTCCATCAGCCAATGATGAAGGTGGTGGTGGTGCTGATGATATTCCCCCCCAGGTGCACCAGGCAGGGCAGACGTGCGACTACTCCGAGCTGCCTCACCACATCAGCTCTGAGGAGGAGATCCACAGGCTGGTGCTGGCTGTGGAGCTGGCTCTCCAGGCCCTGCCCAAGCCAACGCTCGTCACCATCTCCAGGTAGAGAGAAGAAAGGGAGAGAGAGAGGTTAAGTTATTTCTGTGATGCCTTCAGTTGTATTTTGTATTATTTTAATCTTGCATTTATTGTCTCGCTGTGATTTTTAATAATTATGGTATGTCCGCTGTACTGTCCTGTCTGCAGTGTTAAATGTATCTCTGTTTTCGAGCTCTTGGTGCAGAACAAATTTGTTTTCATTCATTGGGGGGAGGGGGGAGAGCGGGAGAGCAAGGGAGAAAGGGGGAGAGGGATGGGGGAAGAGAAGGAGAGAGGGGGGGGGGGGGCACATGGGGGTGGGGGAGAGAAGTACATCCAACCAAAACAACATGTTTCATTCTGTGATCGTTTAATATACAAATAATGTACCTTTTGTACTGGTTGGACACAGACTGGATGGAAATGAGTTCCTCTAAATGGAATGGATCTTATGCTGTGCACGGTGTGTGTCATGATGTCAGACGTAGTCACTTTGCTCTTAATGAGATGGTCATCTTTTGATGAGTAAATGGTGACTTAAAAGCATCAGCTGGTGTTCAGTAAAATTTGCATTTTCAGTGGCAGAACAGTGTCTTTATTCACCTAGTTATCTCTTATGTGAACCTGTGTGTGTGTGTGCGTGGCACGTATGGTGTATGCGATTGCACAGGTCCAGTCTGGATGAGTATTGTCCACCACAGCAGGTCAACTCAATCCAGAGCAGAATCCTGGACATCCTGGAGGGTCTGTATGGACACCTCCAGGTCCACAAGGACTATGAGATTCAGGAGGACCTGAAGGAGACTCCCGCCCCAGCCTCCAGCAGCTACGCCCCCACCTCAACCCCGGGCACAGAAGAGCAACTGCCACAGGCCTCTTGACACACCACAGACTGGAACCGTGGTTACGACCCAATTGTCTATTTATAGGAAATAAATCTTGCTAGTGTAAACAGATACCCTCATAGTATGTGTCCTTCAGTGCTTTGATTTCCATGAATCCACCAGAATGTAGCCAAGGTTGCCCTTGAGCAATTTGCTGCTATGTGTCTTGATTTCAAACTTAAAATAGTTGCAGTTATATATATGAAAAAATATAACCACCCATTATACAAATACACCCACAGAAAGCAATGCTATGCAGTACTAATATAATCCGTTTGTGTTTAAAGTTGCTAAGTACCAGAGGCTATTATATAAGTAAACAATATTGCGTTTGAAGTTGTTGACTACAGTCTTCTCATACAGTGACTTTGATGTCTTAATCCTAGCTCAGTGTTGTGAAGATAAAGGCCCCCCCGCCCAGGATTGTCTACATGAATAGGGGGTGTACAACAGATCCATGGAACATGTTCTCATGAGGCACAGCTTGGCTGCCTACTGAAGATGTCATATTTGGGCATATTTGCTACATGGTCAGTTACATCATAAAATTAAATCTACAATTTAAATTGAGTGATGGGTTGCAGTTAGGAGATCATTTGAACTGAGGGCCAAGTTAGACTATAGATGGAGAATCTCCTGAACCTGGTTGTTCTTCAGCTGTGGTCCTCACATCCTGTTCCAACCCTCCCTCTCCTCTGACCACCTTGAATACAAACACAACAACAAACACCTACCTTCTCCTTCTGTAATCAGTCATGTAATCTGTGTGTCACAGGGCAGCATTGTAATTCTGCACTGCTACTACGTAGGCAACGTAATAAGTGTTATTTTACAGGTGGTGGTGAGGGGGGGGGCGGTGTTCAGACTTGAGAGATCTCATCCAGCACTGAAATGGTTCCCACAGTGCGTGTTTCAGGCTGTGCAGCCTGTGGTCATTATGCAGTACATGCTACCATTGTACTGGAGGAATTCACCATTCACGTACCAAGAGAAAAGGGCCGTTGTTGTTGTGGTGGCCGATGTGGGCCCCACGGCCAGCCTTCTTCACAGTTAGGCCATGACTGACATAGACCTTCAGCAGAAACGCTTCCAGCTCGATGTTTTCGCAGTGTCTGATTGGTTTGGGGGTTAATTTGCCTCGGGGATTAGCTCTGTTCCATTTAAACTTAATAAAATATGAATTTTGAGTTATAAAAATGTCCCTGTTTTGTTCAATCTTCTTAATCAAATCTATAAATCCAAAATCTCTATCGATAAGCTATTTTTCTTTCTCTGGTTCTTAAGCCCATTAGCCTACATCAACACAGCAGAATCTTCCCAGGCTTCATCCATACAACAAAAGACCATAACACTGAAGGGAGCTATGGGTAATGAGTTTCTGCTGAAGTGTCCCTTACTCTCAGTATGAGGCTATAACAGTTACCGAATAAACCCTGGCAACATCCATAGCAACGGGTCTGGAGATCAATGTCTCTGTGTGCAGAATGGTAGGCTATACAAAGCAAGTCTTAATCCTGGTCTGAACAGTTATGCTGGGGACACACCACAGGATAATCGGGCCGATTTCGGCCCTTCCGACAATCCTAGGTAACATATGTCCCGATTATCTTGACGATTCCGCAGATTTTATCAGATGTTCCCTTGGTGTGAGGTGTGTTAAGAGTGACCACACACTGTAGGAGCAAAACGGCTAAATCTAGGATTTTTTGTCCTCATGTTTGTGGTCTCTCACAGTTTTAAAATCTTATAAGAAAAAAAAAATCGTATAGTGTGTCCCCAGCATTAGCCTTTTCCACCAACGCATATTGGATGCAGGTTCGGAGTCAGTCAGTGCTTTAAATCGAACCAGTTATTTGCGTTATGGTGTGTTCACACCAAAGGCGTGCATTGACTTTACATGTAGGTTAATCTCGCCAAGCGAAAAATTCGATTCGCTTTCTTTGTGAACACAGCATTAGAACCCTATGAATAAGCAATAAGCCCCAAGAGGCCGTGGTTTACGCTGATTTTAGAACAGGTAAGGGGTTTATCGGCACTCCGCTTCGCGTCGTGCCTAACAACTCCCCTTACCTGTTCTAAAATCAGCGTAAACCACGGACTCGCGGGGCTTATTGCTTTTCTAAAACTGTTACTACAAATATTTGATATGGTTTCATCAATAAAAACAATTAGAAACAAAATATTTTAATAATAAACCGTCATTCTTCCGCTACTACAAAGTATAGTTCCTACATAAATCGTTGCCACGCAACAGCCAGACGGACTTCTTTGCCGTCTTTTTCAATTTGAAATATTCGATGCGCAGTAATATGGAATGTTAAAGAATGTTATGAGGACAACCTGTGAGGTTATGCTGGGTTTTACAACGGCATGGAATGCGATATAGCCAATCACAATCAAGGACGGGAACAACCAGTTTTAGAACGGTTATTAGAAGGCTTGCAAATTAAACCAGCTCGGAATCGGCTCTAGCGGCACCTAACTAGTTTCAGGTTCTCGTTGGTGGAAAAAGGAACCAATTACCTACTTGGCTAAATATGTAGATAATTGTCCGTAGACAGCGGAGCGGACAAACCAGTTTAACAAGTTATTGACCCTTTAATCTTGAAACAAGATTACGACACCTCTACTTCTCTTCCAGCTTTAACGTAGGCCTAATCAAAAGTGGATGAATTGCACCGGAGTGACGCAAGACACTTTTCTTGCAACAAGTATCTTGGTGAAATGATAAAAAGAAGTAAAAACAATGCTATCTTCTTAATTTTGTGTAATTGATGGCCAAATATCACATTCATTGATGCAAATTTACTTATAGAAAACCTCTCCTTTTCATCTTTTTAATAATTCGAATTATACATTCAAACCATATTGTATTCCTTTAATGAGAAAGCTGTCAAAGCAATTGATGTCTTCTTGCTAGGGGTACCGGTGGAGCTAGCCACTGACTGTGGCCATAGCTGAATCCGAGGGGGAAGCAGACGTCTCCACACAAATACCAGCTTCTTCAGGTGACTACCTACATTAGCCGTGCTGCCTGTGTACTTTATAGCAGTACGACATATCTTGCCAATTGCATGGGTCTTGTCAAATTGACCATCTCCCTTGGAAAATCCGAAGTGTTGACACCTTGGATTTATTGCAATTCGTAGAAACGTTTAACTCGTTCGCCGCAAACACTCGCCCGAACACGCCTCCGACTCGCGAGAAACTTGGCCAAGCGACTTGACGAGAATCGGCCACTGACAGCAGTGGAGATGAGCGCGCTTAAGAAAACAGTTACGAAAGTATCTAAATATTAAAGTGTTCGTCTACACAGTTCTATATAGCCTAAATACATCAGATTATACATCGGAAGCACCGATGCGAACCGGTGAATCTTACCATCACTGTCTGTACTCTATATAAGGTCTTTGTATGATTTGTGCTGTGCTGTACCCCCTTGCATTCTTGTGTGTTTGTATAATCAATAATTAATTGTATTTCTGCCTTTATGCAATACAATTAAAAAACCTTGGTGTAATGGGAAAAGTCTGAAGCCTGTAATTGAATGAAAGAATATCAGCTGTATCTGAGAAAAACTATGTTAGACAAATAGCCTAACTGATAATTAAGCAATAAGCCCCAAGAGGCCGTGGTTTACGCTGATTTTAGAACAGGTAAGGGGAGTTGTTAGGCACGATGCGAAGCGGAGTGCCGATAAACCCCTTACCTGTTCTAAAATCAGCGTAAACCACGGACTCGCGGGGCTTGCTTTTCTAAAACTGTTACTACAAATATTTGATATGGTTTCATCAATAAAAACAATTAGAAACAAAATAGTTTAATAATAAACCGTCATTCTTCCGCTACTACAAAGTATAGTTCCTACATAAATCGTTGCCACGCAACAGCCAGACGGACTTCTTTGCCGTCTTTTTCAATTTGAAATATTCGATGAGCAGTAATATGCAATGTTAAAGAATGTTATGAGGACAACCTGTGAGGTTATGCTGGATTTTACAACGGCACTGAATGCGATATAGCCAATCACAATCAAGGACGGGAACAACCAGTTTTAGAAAACAAGTTTTTATTCAATCATCATTTAAATAACAAATTATGTTACACACAGCAACAACCAGGGTGATAATACAAAGTATGTGCAAAAAAAAGTAGCAACAGACTGTTCTGAGACATCACTGAAGATGTTGAACACATTATCTTATAACAGATTCACGGTCTGTCACAATAGTAAAAACAGACAGTGATAGTATCCACAGTCTGTTTTCACTTGTTGACGCACATACACACACACACACACACACAGCGTCAGCATTTGCTCGACAGCTCACACCCTGACAGCGAGGCTAGGCCGCAGCAGCAGATAATCTCTTTGAAGGTCTTCCTCATCTCCTGGCTCCTGCAGGCATAGATCAGGGGGTCTATGACAGAGTTGCACATGATCAGGATCAGGTAGAGGTTGAAGTGGGACATGAAACAGACGCAGTAAGGGTTCTTCGGACAGGAGATCATCAGGATGAGGTGGAGGAAGAAGGGTGCCCAGCAGACGATGAAGATCCCCAGGAGGATGGTCAGCGTGACAGCTCCCTTCATGTTGGCTGCCTGAAACAGAACAAGGCAAAAGGGGGCAAGTGTGAATGTAGGAATTTCGACTTTGTTACATGGACAATAACACAGGATGTAACCGAAAACGTATTTCAGGAAATTTCTCTGGATGCTTTCAAGGGGGATTCCTTTAAAGTTCACACATACATTTCCCCAAGGGGAATGTATTCCCCAAGGGAACTCCCAAGTTCATGACCACAATGACATGGCATTCTTGCACTTTAAAGGCGTAACTGTACTTTCATCATCCGGGCCCTTCGGTAGGCCTACCTGCCAGCATGGGCGTATCTAGCCCTATTTTGGGGGGCTGGAGCCACCCCAAACGTTTAATTACCCCCCCCCCCCCCCCGTTTTCTTACAGAAAATATATATTTTTTCTCATATTTTACATCTAAATGTGTTAATTTATCTTCCTAAAACCCACTAGAGGACACTATTTAAAAGTATATTTTCAAACATTTCTTCTGGGGGAACATGCCCCCAGACCCCCCTAGTTTTGCTGGGTCACAGGAAAAATAATGGGTTTTATCTAGGGTCTTAGCCCCCCCCAAAAATGGGAACCTAGATTCGCGCTTACCTGCCAGACTGGCCCGTGGCCGGGAAGCACAGCGATCCTCCTCATGTGCAGTCGTGCCAGCATGAACATGTGGACATAGAGGGACGCCATCAGCACCAACATAGCCAGGAACATGGTGATGAGGCACACCAGGACTGTGGCGCTCTCAGAGTGCACGATGAACAAGACGCCGGCCACAACACAGAAGCTCCAAATGACCGTGATGACGGCGGAGGCTCGGCGAGCGGTCATGATGTTGTGGTAGCGAAGCGCGTAGAAGATGGTCACGTAGCGGTCGACCGCAATGGCCAGGAGGCTGCAGATGGACGCCAGCAAAGAGCTGTGAAGCAGAGAAATTGGATGCAGATAAAGGAGGAATTGGTTTTGTTTTTGTTGGTGACATACTTGGGGTAGATAGAGGCATAAAGCAAGAGCTTTTACAAGTTCACATGTTGAAACCACTGAGAATTCCCCAAACGTCAAACTCAAACACGCTGCAAAAAAAAAAAATCTAAACTAGACACAAAAAATTCTAAAAAATCTTAAACCAACACATTAACAGAATTGCACTACACATTACACACAGTACCTGCAGATCATTGAGTCAAAGATATTGTCCATGCTCTTGACGACACCAGCACCGATCCTTCCCAGGCTGCCCCCGTTGATAATAGCCATGGCAACAGTCTCCGTGGCGTTGGAGAGGCTGACCAGCATGTCTGCAGCGGCCAGGCTGCAGATGAAGAAGTACATGGGCGACTGGAGGTTCTTGTTCTTAACTACGGCAGTGATCACCAGGATGTTCTCCAGCAGGCTCACCACTCCCAGACTGAGGAAGACCTCAGTGGGGATCAGCAGCTGCTCGTAGCAGCCAGGCGATGACGAAGAGGTGGAGGTGGAGGAAGAGGAGGATACGTGGGGGATGCGAGGGCTTCCTAAGGTGGAGCTCTGGTTGCGGCTGGGCAGGGGTAAACCTTTGTGATGAAGGCTGGTGTTCATTCTGATGGTCCCTCCAGACTCTTCAGGAAAACAAATTCTTCATTCCAACCTACTAAAAAGATGCTTGTTCAGCATCCTTGTGGTGAATAAGCATGTGATTGATGCTGCAAAAGCTAAACAGAAACTAGGATTTCATCAATCTAATGAATTTTTAATCTCCTCAGAATATCCAGTCTTCAATATCTCAAGGTTTCACAATCCACATGACCATCCCAGCCAGTCCAGGCTTGTTGTGATAGTTTGTCCCAGTACTGTTTAATAAAGTCCAGTCTAGGTTTGTTTGCTAGCCCACGTCCAGTCGTGACAGATCCTATAAACAGGCTTTCTGGCTCCACAGGCAAGGCTGCAGTCCTAGCATCTGCTGCTGGTCCACTGGATTGTGCTGACCATTTGAGACAAACAGATCTGAGAAAGAGAGAGAGAGAGCGAGAGAGATAGTGGGGGAAATAAGATAAATAGAGAAAGGGAGAGAAAGACAGAGCATCCTTTAGCGTACTGAGGAACTGAGAGATCTCCTCACATTCTCCTTCTCTGCCAGTCCTCCTGGACTCCTCCCACTCCTCAGCAAGTCTTTTTTTTCCTCTTGTAAAAGTGTGACCTTAAATAAGATATACAAAAATAAACATTTCCCATTTCATTGTATGATTGTAAAACCATGGGGACGGACATTGCAGGCTCTTTCATTAGGGTTTGGCCATGGTTCATTTGGATTCCCTAAACAGAGAAGTAAATAGTGGTGTGGATGACTGTCAAACTGTCAAACTGACATCATGACCTCATGACCTCATGACATGGGGCACAATCGTTTAACTGGCCACTGCTGACATTTCTGTCATGCAATGGTCAAATCAAATGGATTTTAACAAGGTAAAAAAGCTGTGCACTACGATGTCCATGAAAAGGGGGGATACATGAATTTCTCATTTTCTTTTATTCAGTCCATCGTGACTGTTATTCAATTATTGTTTCCATGGTTCCCTTCAACGGCAAGATGAACCGTTTGCTCAATGTTGTTCATGTCTTCGATACTAACTGTCATCAGACACACATTTGATGTTGCTCTTTCTATTTGTATTCTTATGTTTTGATCATATTTATATATTTTTGTGATTCGTGAGGCAATTTTCTTGCACATAATGTTTTTCTTCATGTCTCGAGCTCTCTCTTCTGGTATATCTGGCAAACTGGGATGAGGAATGAAATGTGCTGGCCTATTATTTGTCCTATGAATTTTCCGATGAATATATTTTCTGAGAAAAGCTAGACGTCAGAAAAGTCGAGTGAATGGAGAATGATTCAAAGAAACCATTGCAGCCTTGACAGCTATGCTTTGATGTGGTAGCTCCCTAGGCACCCTTTCCTGGGAGTAAACGCCTACCCAAGAGGATGGTTTTGACGGTTCAGGTTCAAAACGCACCCGCCCTACACTTACGTACTTCAGTCAACACAGCTTCACAGGGTGCAGAACAAAACTTTTTTCACACTACCGGACCTCGTCTCACTGCATGTTAGGTCACCATGGATTACATTCACCTCGAAGGTAAGATTTGAATATGTTAATTTCGTAAGAAAGCTGGTAAAGAAGCCTATTGACGGCATTTGAAACGCTAATAGCAAATTTAAGTTTGGATCTCTAACCGAGACCGCAACATCACATTTGACACTGGCGTTACATCGATTTAAAACATTCATTTTAGAATCCGTGTGCAAAGTTTACAAATGTGGCTACTGTAGTTTAAGTCTATGCTAATTATAAGTGTGAAAAAAGTTAAAACATTAAGTTCAAAACTTTCTGCGGCACTGGTAAACTATTTCTTTGCAACTGCTATGCCTTTTAAAGATAGGCTACGGATTGTTGCCTACACAAAATTCTAATATATTCGCCTTTTCATATGAGGCACGTTGTTTGCAATTCAATTACGGTCTATGCACGGAGAATTGTCTATACCGAACTGTCGTGCAAATTGTAATTTCCAGTGTAAATGTAAACCGAGATGATTATGTCGGTGTTTGTATAGGCCCTACTCATGTTAGAAATATGGTCAGGATTTTCAATCTTAAACTATTTGTATTCTGAAAATAATTAATCTCTACAATGGGATTTCATTCTATATAATTCAGTAGGCTATACTCTAGAGCACAATTGTGATAGTCACATGACACATCGGAAAGAAGATTAATAAAAGTGTTATTTTCTCTTTCTGCACTGAGGACTCTGACATACCACACATAGATCGGAGGCTGTGCAAAGTAATTGGTTGACTACAGCACCTTGCGGAACTTGGAACCAACGATGCAAAAGGCACATGAATATATCAACGCTTGTATGTGTGTGTATGCTTAAACTCGATGGTCCGCTTAGCTGTGTATCATATTCACCACACATTAGCTTGTGTCGGCTACATGCAGCTAGATGACTTGTCATGTGAATTACAGACAACAGCACTAAGCCTGGTGAAAGGCTATCAAAGGACAAGCAAGAGAATGGCTCCTCTGACACTACCCACGAGGCACCTCTGGAAAAGGCCTACATCCCCTCTGATTTCAGTGGCATTTACGGCAAAGGTGAGACGCAAAGGCCAAAGGTAAAACAGAGAGCTACAGAGAGGCGGTTAGAACCGAAACTGTACTGTCCTATAGCTAGTGGTCCAGGACAGTGTAGCTAGTGGTCCGGACCAGCGCCTCCAGTGGTCCAGGACAAGTGCCTCCGCTGGCACAGGACAGTAGCTTGTGGTCCAGGACAGCGCCTCCACTGGTACATGACAGTAGCTAGTGGTCCAGGACAGCGCCTCCGCTGGCACAGGACAGTAGCTAGTGGTCCAGGACAGCGCCTCCACTGGTACATGACAGTAGCTAGTGGTCCAGGACAGCGCCTCCGCTGGCACAGGACAGTAGCTAGTGGTCCAGGACAGCGCCTCCGTTGGCACAGGACAGTGGTACGTGACAGCGCCTTCACTGGTACATGACAGTTACTGTTCTGTTGATAGTGGTACGCAACTGTCTCGTAACAGTTGCATTGGTTGTATTGCAGCATTTTTGTTGACTGTCGCATAACATTTTAGAATGGGAGAACAGGCTATAAACTTTTATTTTCAAAATATAAGTTAAACTGTCTCTAAACCATACTTGACGTGTCGCTACAAGCTTACCATACAAAGTAGTCAATTTTTACATTGTGTGTAATGTAAAGCAGACTGTTACGTATCGACTTAGTAAAAACGTATTTTACTCAAAGTAACTTAATGCACATGAGCCACCGCCGGAGACGTTATTATTGCATTATTGTTATCAGCGCCTCCTAGTGACGGCGTGAATATCATTAATTTTAATAATTAAAGTCAACATAGGCTATAGGTTACCTACATTTTGCAGTCAAGGGGTGTCATTTATTGACATTGTTCTTCATATGGAAATAATGAAGAATTATGTTTTCTTTATTATTTTAAAGACTAAATGAAATATGAATGTGTTTATAATAACAAGGTTTGAGTATTTTCATTTTCCAATACACTGTTAAATTGCAGTTCCCTGTCAGTCAACACAACCAGGTTACATTAGTTTTCTTTGTTTACAAGCATTTCTCTCAATAAAATAAAAATCAACACATACCATTAATATTTTCAATAAAAATAGATGTATTTGAAAACATAAATAATACAATTCAAAACACTTTTTGTACATGTACAAAACACTGTAGGACACTATATGTTCACTCAAACACAGTTCCTGAGGCAAGGCACATCTCAGCCATGTACCGGCAAACGCTGTCGTTCTTTCTGATGATGTGGATGGTGACCTTAACAAAGACATCAACAATTGAAATGCTCATCAAAAACAACGGTAACAGGACAGCGGGGATTTGTGCTCTTACAAATCGCCACACTTCTATGGACTAATATACCATTTGTGGTAAAACGATATCATACAGTCAAATAGCTGTATCTAATTTGCCTATCTTTTGACCTTATTTCAAAAACAAATTGATTGTTAAAATCTGAAATCAGAATCAGAAAATGTCGCCTTAGCCGCCATTGATTGCACCAACACTAAAATAAAATGTTCTAGAACTAAGGGCCAACTCTGGTTGAAACCAGCTCTGGTTTAAACCAATTAACTTAGAGACACACTGTCACAAGACAACAGGATACGCTATGTGAGTGTTGCGAGACAGTTAAAATAGCCTTCTTTAACATTATAGCCATAGGCTTGAACTTTTTAAACAAAACAGTTCCTAAGATATAAGACGGATCTTTCTGAATCCTGTGTGTTTTGTTAAGTGGATACTGAAACAATTGTAGCCTACTTTTTTATATTTACATAAACAGATTTATGTGTAATATACAATTAATAGACGTTTAAATTCAGTTACTCTGAGTAAAATACGTTTTTACCAAGTCAATACGTAACAGTCTGTTACGTATTGGTTTAGAGACAGTTTAACTTATATTTTGAAAATAAAAGTTTATAGCCTGTCCTCCCATTCTAAAATGTTATACGACAGTCAACAAAAATGCTGCAAGACAACCAATGCAACTGTTACGAGACAGTTGCGTACCACTATCAACAGAACAGTAACTGTCATGTACCAGTGGTTAATAGACGTTTAAATTCAGTTACTCTGAGTAAAATACGTTTTTACTAAGTCAATACGTAACAGTCTGTTACGTATTGGTTTAGAGACAGATTAACTTACGAGACAGTTGCGTACCACTGTTACGAGACAGTTGCGTACCACTATCAACAGAACAGTAACTGTCATGTACCAGTGGAGGCGCTGTCCTGGACCACTGTCCTGGACCACTAGCTACTGTCCTGTGCCAGCGGAGGCGCTGTCCTGGACCACTGGAGGCGCTGTCCTGGACCACTGGAGGCGCTGTTCCGGACCACTAGCTACACTGTCCTGGACCACTAGCTACACTGTCCTGGACCACTAGCTACAGGACAGTACAGTTTCGGTTCTAACCGCTACTGGAGCTACATCTGCTGCACACTGCATTACCGTCACCATCATTTAGGGACCAAAACCAACTGGTACAATGATGCAACTGCGACTGAAACAAGTCGTTATCGATTGAAAAACATCCTAAATTCTCATTCCAATTGATGTCACCTCAGGTTAAACCCCGCCTCCCTTGAATTGATGTTCATTACTTCCTGTGCAGACCTTCTCCCTTCTAGTGGCAGAGAGGAGGTCACTCGAGGGTTCTTCCAGGAGCTGGTGAACCTTCTGCTGGGCTACGTGAGCCAATCGCAGCAGCGGAACTCCAAGGTCCTGGACTTCCACCACCCCCACCAGCTGAAAGAGGGTCTGGAGGGCTTCAGTCTGGAGCTGCCAGACCAGCCTGACAACCTGGAACAGCTGCTAGTTGACTGTAGGGACACGCTGAAGTATGGAGTCAAAACTGGTAGGACCAGTAAATTACTATAGAATTGTATAGGGTGTCAGACGGGGACGTTAGGGAATCGGGCTATCATTTAGAAGGTTGCCGGTTTGATTCCCGGCCGTGTCACTGACGTTGTGTCCTTGGGTAAGGCACTTCACCCTACTTGCTTCGGGGAGAATGTCCCTGTACTTGCTGTAAGTCGCTCTGGATAAGAGCATCTGCTAAATGACTAAATGTAAATGTACATCCTTGACTCGACTCAGGACTTGAAGCTGTAACCAAAAGTCTTAAGAAGTAAACATTTTTTGACTTGGACTTTTTCCTCTCCTAGGTCATCCTCGATTTTTCAACCAGTTATCCACTGGGCTGGATTTGATTGGTCTAGCTGGCGAGTGGCTGACGTCAACAGCTAATACAAACATGTAAGACATCAAATTGAGAGGTGGAAGTGCAATCTAAAGTGAAAGGGATTGAAGCGGTGTTTCACGGAGCGTAACACTAATCTAACTACTACAGCTTTTAAGAGCTGAATTTGAACTACTGGAAAGCCAATACTTGTGGAGTATTTTATTGTTGGATTAATTGTACTGGTATTAATCTCCTCTATGAAGGTTTACATATGAGGTGTCCCCAGTATTTGTCCTCATGGAGGAAGTCGTGCTGAAGAAAATGCGAAAGATTGTGGGCTGGTCAGAGGAGGAAGGAGATGGTATCTTCTGTCCAGGTATGGGGGATGTAGTTTAGAACCTGGTTACTTGTTCACAATGTCACACAAAGTTTGTCTGCCGTAAATAAACTTGTTTGAGGGGCTCACCGGATAAGTGTTTGCACCATGTCGAAATAAGGCCTTCCACATGCAGCCTAGGTTCTCTCTGGTCTCTCTGGTCTCTCTGGTCTCTCTGGTCTCTCTCTCTCTCTCTCTCTCTCTCTCTCTCTCTCTCTCTCTTCCCCCCCCCCCCCCGGCCTTTCCTGTCACACACACACAAAAAAAGAGAAGACAAAAAAAACATAAAACAAGAAAAAAAAGTAAAAGTTACTTTTTTCTGTCACTGTGTTGTTCTAGGTGGCAGCATATCCAACCTCTATGGTATTCTTCTGGCTAGGTACTTCTTCTACCCTGAAGTGAAGACAAAGGGGATGATGGCCCTGCCAAGACTGGCCATGTTCACCTCTGAACATGTAATGCTCCGCTCTGCTGGTCAAATCTGGGGAACGAATGCAGGAATCCATACTTTATTTTTAGACCCTGTGTTTTAAATAGTGTTTTTAATTATTTGACTTACTCCTCAAACTGCCAAGATGAATCTGTGAATCCAAAGTTGACGGTTTCAAATGAGTTTTTTTTTCCTTCCAGAGTCACTACTCATTTAGGAAGTCTGCTGCCGTTCTGGGAATTGGGAGTGAGAATGTTGTTCTTGTGAAATGTGATGACAGGTAGGATGGGGGAGGGTTTGGACTGGACTGGGGGATGGGCGTGAATGGACAGCCTTTTGAATGTTTGTGAGGAAAAGACTGAAGAGATGTTTGCACACCTGCTGAACTGAGGGCAGACATAAAAGGTTTATGTGTGTGTCTGTGTTTTTCCACCATAGAGGCAAGATGATTCCCTCAGAACTGGAGTCCTGTATCATCGCTGTCAAAGCCAAGGTTGAAAAAAACGTCCCTAAACAAAAACGCAATCCTCTATTGTCACATCACCTTTTGTAGACATTTGAGGCACTTTTATATTTATTAGTATTATATATATATTTCTATCAAATTGTTAATACCATTATTATTTTGTTTTGTCTCTCCAGGGCTGCGTGCCGTTCTTCGTCAACGCCACCGCGGGCAGCACAGTCTACGGAGCCTTTGACCCAATCCATGCCCTGGCAGATATTTGCCAGCGCCACAAGCTGTGGCTGCATGTGGATGTAACAAGCTTACACCTCATTCCTCCACCTGACTCTTCCAACAATACTCTGCCTCTGCTTTCTGCTATTTCTCTTGTTCCATCATCTTTCATCTTTCATCTCTTCATCTGAGTCCCCCCCCCCTCACTGCAATGTTGGCTTCAAATAACAAGGGGGCACAGCATTATATTGGGGGGCCATAGCCCC
This sequence comes from Hypomesus transpacificus, assembly GCF_021917145.1. Taxonomy (NCBI): domain Eukaryota; kingdom Metazoa; phylum Chordata; class Actinopteri; order Osmeriformes; family Osmeridae; genus Hypomesus; species Hypomesus transpacificus. The sequence goes on from NC_061069.1 coordinate 11,720,056, forward strand.
CCCCCCCCTTCCGATATTAGAATTTCTATAAGAGAGCTATTTACAAAGTGCCCCCTCGTGCAAACCAATAGCCCGCACATCCAATTTGTTCTGAAACCGAGCCTGTCTTACTCGTCTCATTTGTTTCACACAACACGTACGTCACATGTGTTGGCTTCTCTCACCTTTAACATCCGTTCGTCTTCTAGGTCCTTCTTCTGTACATGAGTTGTATACTTTGTCTGTGTGTCTTGTCCTTGGACAGGCTGCCTGGGGAGGAGGGCTACTGATGTCAAGAATACACAGAGCTAAACTGCAGGGCATTGAAAGGTAAAGGTACAGCTCACTTCTTGTTAAAGAAATGACTGCGTAGCAGACGAATGTGAACGTTGATACTCTCCAGAACCTTGGTGTTGACGTTATTTTGGTCTTCACCAGAGCCTGGTCTGTCACCTGGAATCCCCATAAGATGATGGGGGTTCCTCTCCAGTGTTCCTCCTTCTTGGTGAATAAAAAGGTGAGCATCGCCAGCTCTTACAGCCGTTCATCTAAAGTGGTTGAATTGCACAAATTCATCAATCTCTATCTGTCTCTCTCTCTCTCTCTTTCTCACACATATCTCTCTCTCTCCCCCTCTTATCTCTCTCGCATCTCTGATTCCCAGGGTCTGCTGCAAGATTGTAACCAGCTGCATGCAGAGTACCTGTTCCAGTCAGACAAGAACTATGACCCGTCCTATGACACAGGAGACAAGACCATCCAGTGTGGTCGCCATGTCGACATCTTCAAATTCTGGCTCATGTGGAAAGCCAAGGTCCACTTACGCACCCCTCATGGAATTTGTCCGAAAATGGATCGACCATTCATCTGTCACACATCAGGGTCGATTCAACAAGTTTTCAAATTCGTCTTTGTCAATAGATCTATGAAACCTACCTTGTAGCTTCTCGACTGAACTTACAGATATAAAGTGTTCAAGTCAAAAAGAACTTCATAAGCGATTGCCTGTTTTCATTAGAGCAAGCAGCAGTATGCAGGAGGAGTCTACAGTAGCCTGACGTTGTCATACTCATAATTCTAGTCAGAATATGAGTCTGAAACCGCTCTGTTGGGCTGTGAGTATGGGGCGTGTTTCAACCAAACCCAGAAAAAAATGCCTCTTCGCTAAATTGGATAGACCTACAACAAATCAGAGCAACGTAATATGTTGTTTGTTGAAAACCCAAGCGCTCTTTGGTGACGTAGATTACGTTACTGTTGATCATCTGTCCATCATCGTATAAAGCCCGCCCTGACAATTTGATTGGTCCGAACAGCTCCTGTTCGGACATAGTTTTTCCCCAACCGGGCTACCCCAGACCCAACTTCCTGACCAAATTTGTATGTGGGCAGGGCTAAGTTGGGCTGGCAGCCACGCTAAGTCTAAAGTGCATAATGGTAGAAACTAACATATTTATATACTGCTTCTCACCCTCCCTCCATCTTTCTTTCTCCCCTCAGGGCTCTGAAGGTTTTGGCTCTCAGATCAACAAGTGCATGGGGAATGCGGAGTACTTGTTTGAAGAGCTACAACGCAGGACTAACTTTGAATTAGTCCTGAGAAGCAAAGTAAGGGTTTTGTGGGGTCACACTTAAAGGTCCGTGACGTAGACGGGACCATCTGTCTTCTTGACACAAATGGCCTGCATGGCAAACCTCATGACCTGTGATGTTTTTTTTTGTCTTACCTCTCCGCTTAGCCTGAGCACAGTAACGTGTGTTTCTGGTACCTGCCCCCGAGCTTGAGGACTCTTCCCCCTGGTCCAGAAAGGGACAGGAGGCTGCATGAGGTCTGTCTGCCTGCCAGCCTCCTTGTCTGTCTCTCTGTCTGCATGCATGTCTGTCTAATCCCATCCAATATATCCTATCTAAGACTCTCAAGGCTCGTTTTTCTGTTTGCAGGTGGCACCGAAAATCAAAGCAAAGATGATGGAGCATGGCATGACCATGATCGGCTACCAACCGCTGGGTTCGAAGGTCAATTTCTTCAGATGTGTGTTCTCAAACCCGGCCACACAGCCCGAGGATGTGGACTTCCTGTTAGATGAGATAGTGCGTCTTGGAGAGGACCTGTGAGGCCAAGCAGGTTAGGGTCCACGGGCCGTGTCGTCTTCCTGTTGCAGGGATCCCAGAGCAACAGCTTATTATTCTCTAGAGGCCGACGTGATATGATGGTCTTGTAACTGATTTGACTAATTCTACATAATGTTAATTGCATGTTTACCTAGAAGTATCATGACTTAATTTCATGCCAACGCCATCTCAGCAGCAGTATACGCAGCAGAAAGGCTCTAATCTATATCCCCTTTTTAAATGAAATGATTATTAGAAGGAAAAAATAACCAACTGTCAATTAAAAAATGTAAACTTTTTTTAATACATTTGAGATACCTTTATATAAAGCATGATTTATTGTACATTAACTGAATAATATAATTAATAAATTATGTTAATCCAAAGCGTGCTGTGCAGTTCATGTAATTTCAATATAATTGTTAGTAAAACATTACGTTTTTTGTATATTGATGGTCATGGCTGTTTCCCCTCCAACAGTTCAATAGCACCACTTGGTGGTTCATAACTCATGCTGCTTTTTATGAGCTTTGATTGCTTTGCAGTGAATGAAACAGAGGAAAGAGTGAAGATTTCTCTGAATGTGTACTGAGTTTATTTAGGGTGAGAGTAAAAAGGTGAACACAAAAAACTTAACGTAATGCTGATAATTTTTTTTATATATAAAGCAATTTCAATTAGATTAACATTTACCCAATTCCTGCGTAATCTACTCGTATGCTCCTCCGGTCTCATTCAGTGGCAGGATATCATACGAAAGCGCGTAGAGTTGCAATTCACCATCGTCAGAAAGAAACACACAAAGACAAACAGAGCAACACCCACTACTACTGCGCACACTTTGGTCCCTGGTGTGCTCATACTAGCCTCCTCTTCCTCAAGCAGTCCCTTCTCACTCTCCCCCCAGGTCTCTCCCTCCCTCAGCCTCCTCTTCCAGAACACACTACCCTTAGGTAACATCTTCCCTTGCTGGGGAGGGACAGGAAGTCCCTCCCCGTCCCTGCTCCTCTTCCCACCTGGGGGGAGGAGCAGGTAGCAGGTGGTGCTGGGTAGCATGTTTATGAAGACGGACGTAAACGCTGCTCTCTGGGACGCCGCCGTGGCAACGGCAGCCATTTTGTCTGGGTCATCAGGGAGATGTGAGATGGAGAGGCTGGCAGGAAGTGGGGTGTGGTGGCGGCACCAGGGGCATCGAATCACACAGCTCGTCGTCTTGACAATTTGCTCGCTCCTCCCTAAGCTGCTCTGGACAATCCTCAGTTCCTTGATCTCTCTCTGTCTGGCTCCCATCTCGTCCTGGTTAGACATGGCCTCACTCGAATTGGTTCCCATCTCATTCTGCTCAGTCATCAACAGAGTACGATTGGCTACCATCTCGTTCTGGTCAGTTGTCGCCTCACTCTGATTTGATCTCATCTCGTTTTGGTTGATCTGATTGGCTCCCAGCTGGATCTGGCTGCGAGCGATGATCATTTGTCTGACGCAGAGGGAACAGCAGGAGTGGCTACACTCAAGCAGCTTGGCTCTCCTCCAGGGGCTGTAGATGTTAAGACAGATTCCACACTCCAACACGCAATCTGGGGAAACTGCCTCCATTATGGCCACAGATCTGTATTTCTGAGGTCTGTACGGCTGAAGTTGTACTTCTAATGAACATCCACTGCTATCTTTCTCAGAATTTGACTTCAAACCCATCAGTTACATTCCATCAAGGGCTCCCTTAAGCCTGTAAGTCAGCAACGTGATTATAGGGTAATCCTATATGACAAACCTAGGAACCGCACTCTTAAACTCCAAACTGATGAGATCCCTCTGCCATGGACCTGAGGACCTGACGAGAGAGAAAAAATGTACTGAAGTCACTCGCTAACAGTACAAGACAACAGGCAAACCGGTATCTGGACAGGAATGTTCAAATTTTTACCACAATTTAAGCACGTCATGAATTTAACTCATGAAAGCGCTAATATAATCTTCATGTTCTACCGTTGTTATCAAGAAGAGAAGGGAGTTTATTTCAGAAAGTATTGTGCAAGTAGGACAAGTTGTCTTTCAAAGAAAAGATACATGTATTTTCAAGTTCTTACAAGTACTTGCATACCAACCAAACCGGATAATCCGTTTGTACAGACCTTACCAAACCCTTCTAATAAGCAGCGTGTGAATGAGATAACAGAAATGTAATGGGTAAACCGAAGCTTGCAAAATAATACTGATTGACTCCCAAGGAAAGTTCAGGACAAAGTCCTTTTCTCATAGGCTACTCAAGATAATATACCCGAATCAAGTATTAATTCTCCATGGTCGGTAATAAAACATTTTGAAAATGTGGACACATATGTGAACTCATTCAGTTTGAATAGCTTTAGCCATACCTTAATGGCTAAAGCTATTCAAACTGAATGAGATACCGTCACTTTTAACTGTCAGGAAAACTATTGATGGCTTGAAATGCTATTTGACGCGTCACATATTTAAATTCAAATAAGCGAGTGTACCAACGTTTCCCCAATATTATATTTTAAAAGGTGCAAATATCTTACTGTAAATACCACTGTTCTTCGTGTTCTCGGTCGTCTCATTCACTTGCAGCCTTTTAAAGTTCAACGCGCCTGCGTTGACTGCTTTATCACCTTGCAGTAGGTGCAAGTAGGCTACATGTCATTCTACAGTATAACAAATAGGGAAGCCAGAGGTTGAGAAGAGCGGGAATTCTGTTAGTTGTCAGAGTTGAATGAACGGCGTGGTTATGGCCAACAGTGACCGGAGTTAATCTGTGTTGTCTAAATAAATGCACAGATGTTGCAAGCCAGTCATCGCTTCCTTATTCAGCGCTGCAGCCCTGGAGCGAGCGTTACAATAGACATACACATGTAATAGAATCAGAAAAACTGTGCCGCGTCATTGAAAAAATATTTATTCGTTTTAAAGTTTCAGTTAAGGCTTAGGTTAAAATTGAGGTTCTTATTAACCGTCTTGTCAATTCAGTGGGTTCCGTCCATTTCCTCCTGAGACAAAAAAGGCAATAAATTCACCAGCACATTTAGGAGGTATTGAGACAATAACAAGACATTCCCAAAGTGTAACACATTCCCCACTCCATCATGTAATCATCCTCAGTCATCAAAAACAGGAATAGCAGACATTTTCAAAGCTATCTTTAAACATGTCACCAACAACATGGAGATCGGATGTGGTATAAAGCCCTTTCTATACACACCTCTTGGTTTTCTAGATCTGCCATTATAGGTCTCTCTTTCCCATTCCTTTGGCCTGTCCTCTGGTTGAGGGGCTTGTTGGTGGGGTTGGTCTGGCTCTGAGATCTGTCTGGAGGAAACACTGGACATCAATTTAACCTGAAACACAAAGCACTCAAATGAATGTGATGTGTCCAACATACCCTGTTGGGTCCTGTTTTTCCATTGTATGTATTTCTTTGAGTTTCTCTGTCCGTGACCAGTGTCACTGGACCCCCTGTCGGCTCGAGCCTTGTTGGCTCTCTTGGACTCTGCAAGAGAGAGGACATTCATTCATTCTTATTCGACATGCTGTGGACATGGGGAACATGCAACGTATTTAAGTCTTCAGAGGTTGTGTCTTGAATGTAGACTGAGAGAAGCGTTTCCAACAAAAGGCATGCGTGTAAAAAAAAAAAAAAAAAAAAAACGTATTCGCTACAGCCCTACCTGTTTTCCACTGTAATCCGTTACCCCTGCGCTTGCCCAGACGCTTTGATGCATCAGGGGGCATGTTGCCTGTGTCCTCATCCCTTCCTGTGCGCAGGGGGCTCTTCCTGTAAGCAGCTGCGTGCTGATTGGGCCTGTCCTCATCCCTTCCTGTGTGCAGAGGGCTCTTCCTGTAAGCGGCTGCATGCTGCTCGGCCCTGTACTCATCACTTCCTGTGCGCAGGGGGCTCTTCCTGTAAGCGGCTGCATGCTGCTTGGTCCTGTCCTCATCACATCCTGTGCGCAGGGGGCTCTTCCTGTAAGCAGCTGCGTGCTGATTGGGCCTGTCCTCATCACTTCCTGTGTGCATGAGACTCTTCCTGTAAGTGGCTGCATGCTGCTTGGTCCTGTCTTCATCACTTCCTCTGCGCAGGGGGCTCTTCCTGTAAGCGGCTGCGTGCTGACTGGGCCTGTCCTCATCACTTCCTGTGCGCAGGGGGCTCTTCCTGTAAGCGGCTGCGTGCTGCTTGGTCCTGTCCTCATCACTTCCTGTGCGCAGGGGGCTCTTCCTGTAAGCGGCTGCATGCTGCTTGGGCCTGTCCTCGTCACGTCCTGTGCGCAGGGGGCTCTTCCTGTAAGCGGCTGCATGCTGCTCGGCCCTGTCCTCATCACATCCTGTGCGCAGGGGGCTCTTCCTGTAAGCGGCTGCATGCTGCTCGGCCCTGTCCTCATCACATCCTGTGCGCAGGGGGCTCTTCCTGTAAGCGGCTGCGTGCTGACTGGGCCTGTCCTCATCACTTCCTGTGCGCAGGGGGCTCTTCCTGTAAGCGGCTGCGTGCTGCTTGGTCCTGTCCTCACAGGGGCAGTTTCTCTCCAGTAGTTTAAAGCACTGCAGGCCACAAGCTGTAGAGTGCCCCATACAGGTAGGTATGGACATTGACGTCAAAGCATCCATGACCATCTTCTCCAACATCTGCTGGCTGTGTTCCTTAGGGTCATTTCTGGACATTTCCTGGTGCAATTCCACTTCGTGTTTCCCATAGCTACTCTCCACTTTTTCAATTTGTATGGAGATGGTGGGTTTAGGGTGCTCTGGAGAGCACGGGTTCCTTGTCGCATCCAGAGTCCTCGGATTTGGACTGCACAGAACCTCGTGTTCATGTTCAATAGAACCTTCCAGAGTGGCATTTTTCGGATCCCTCTCCACGTTGGGGATTGTGGAGGGCAAAGCTAGAGAACTTTCCAAACCAACTTTCTCCAAAAACTCAAAATTCAGACTTCTCTTGGGGTTGCCCTCCTCCTGCTGCTGTTGCTTGGAGTGACCAAGCTCAGACTCCATGTTGGGTCTTCTGTACATGCCATGTTTGTCTGAAGTGCTGAGGAAAACGTTGACATCCTGCTGGGAGGAGAGAAGCAGCTTGCTGCAGTAGTAGACGTTGCCCTGGTCGGCCAGCCAGCTGGCGGAGGGGACGTAAGGGGGAAGAGAGTCCATCGAAGACTCAGAAAACAGCAGCTTCTGCCTGCTCTCCTTGGCAACCATCATCCTCTTCAGCAACTGAGTTGGGCTGCCGTCGGTAGCATCCGATTCCTTCTCCTTGATGACGTTCTCATAGTTCTGAGAGTCGTTCTGGATCAGCCAATCTGCTGAGGGCACGTAGGGGGCGAGGGAATCTACAGACCATACAGACTCATCTGCAGTTTTCTTAATATGGACATACTCAAAGGACTTCTGCTGGGGAAGAGTGTCATCTTGATCACTCGTCTCAGGAACCCTCTGAGGGATGTTTTCTGGATCCGGAAGATCGTTTTGGATAAGCCACTCAGTTGATAGGATATAAGGGGCCTGCCGAAGGAAATTCTCTGGGTCCAGAAGACCGTTTTGGATAAGCCACTCAGTTGTTGGGACATAAGGGGCCAGAGATTCCACCGACCAGACTGACTCATCGACCTTTCTGGGTCCCAAAATGTACTCGTGAAGTTTAAAAGGGAGCTTCAGTATTTTGGAGTCGCTGATGACCATTTCATCCATGACAAAGTTGCAGTTTCCTGGGGTGAGGTCACAGTCCTCTGGGCTGTCACAGTGCTCCGGAGTGAGGTCACAGTCCTCTGGGCTGTCACATGGCTCAGGAGTGAGGTCACAGTCCTCTGGGCTGTCACAGTGCTCAGGAGTGAGGTCACAATCCTCTGGGCTGTCACAGTGCTCAGGAGTGAGGTCACAGTCCTCTGGGCTGTCACATGGCTCAGGAGTGAGGTCACAATCCTTCTTTTCCTCTTCTTCACGTGGTTCCTCGTGCTCACACCTGGGAACGTCAGGTGTTTTTGTTACCGCTGGTGACCCTACCCCACCCATCAAGATGTCAGGGAAGGAGACACGCCTCCCCTCAATGACATCATCGTCCCGGTTAGAGGAGCTACACACTGGGACCATGCTGTCTGTGGAGCAGACCGACATGTCAAAATGACCCAAGTCTGCGCCAACCCTCGCTAGCGCCTCTATGGAGATCCGACGAGATTGGGACTTTTTTCTTCCTGTAGGCGCGCTCACTCCCTGGCTCCTCCCCTTGTCCAGGAGCAGGGCTTTGGAGGTACTGGGAGGTATCGAGTTCCTCTCCTCCTCAGGATAGCTTGCCGCTTTACCGTCGCTGGAACCAGGTGAGGAATGGGCACTGGAGCTGGTCCCACGCCCTGAGTCTGAACCAGCCAGCGGGTCTTTGTTTCCAAAGGCGGGCGAGCCTTTCCTGACGTCAGGAACCATGGGTTCTGTCTGGACCTCAGAGCTCACAGTCTCCTTGGGAACGTAACCCGGGTTTGGTTGTAAGTGGAACCTTCTGTTGGGGTTCTGGGTCAGGTTCTGGTAGTGTGCAGAGGACTGGTGGTAGGGTGGCTGAAGGACGCGTCTGTAGTCTGCAGGGTGCAGCTGGGCGTGAGGGAGAACGTAGCCTGGAGGCTCCATGTATGCTGTAGGGGGGAATGGTGGCATGACCATGCCGTAACCTGAAACACATGGAGGGGGAGGGAGGGGCCACAGGCGATGGCATGATCTTACAGAAACAGTTGACAGTGCGAGAAATTCCATTTGAATTTTCGAATTACAATAACTTGCAAGAAAAGTTCTGTACTCAATGTTCACTTAAGTTTTTTTAAATGAACAGTTTCAACTTCCAAGTAACAACTAAAACAAATAAAACATCACACCAATTTGTGTTTCTGCTTACCCATTCCTGGAAAGCCAGAGTAGGGGTTGTAAGGGATGGGCATGGGCCACTGGTAGTGCATGAGAGGAGGCATAGGGGGAGGCTGCATGTAGAAGTATGGCCTGGGCTGGTGGTGGTGTGGATGGGGTGGATGGATGGACCCATGGGCCCCTGTTCCTGGAGGGCCGTGCCCAGGGTTGGGTGCCTCAGTGCCGGGCTGAGGAACTGGCTGACGGGGCCCTGGTCGACCATGAGGCCCGTTAACACAATGAGCGGCTGCCATACTTGGGGAGGGAAGGAGAAATGGACTGTAAAACTACAACAACTTTGCCTCAGTGTCCCATCCTTTAAGAAGCTTCAAAATTTGCAAGACTAATTGTGTGTAGATACAACACATTTTAAACCTGAATAACAAATTAGGATTTGGTTTTGTAGTCACAGTTGAAGGTACCAAACAAACATTGTAGAACCTCATTCTTCACAATCAAAATTGTTAAGGTAGCATCTTGAAAAATACTTTTTTTTTTTAAACGTGTTAATGACAATGATTTGGACATCCAAAAAGAGCGAAAAGTATCTGACATTACCTGTTTTACACCAGTGCTATAAAACCGAAACAAATATGTCTAAAAGGAAACTGAATAAATCGAGAAGCCAAGCACACCAGACTTCAAGTAGATAATTAGAGGGGGTGGGGTCTGGTTATGGATTGTAGGGATTGGTTAGTCTGATAAACCATTCCACCAATCCACTTGATTTTCTTGTGCTTCTGGAATTTACACAACAATGACCAAGTTAGTGCGTGTCAACGCCCGGTTTAATTGAAAATGGATTGGAGGCCGACGCTCCGCGCCGCTGTAGTGGACACCCACCCTTATACATGACAGAGGCAGAGAAGATTTTCACAATTCTGACTCAACATGTTGAGACTGGGTACATTTACATTTAGCAGATGCTTCTATCCAGAGCGACTTACAATAAGTACAGGGACATTCCCCCCGAGGCAAGTAGGGTGAAGTGCCTTGCACAAGGACACAAGTCATTCGGCTCGGCATCGATCCGGCAACCTTCTAATTACTAGCCCGTCTCCCTCACCGCTCAGCCATTTGACTCCACTAGAGTCAGTTGAATTTTGGGTAGGAATGACAGCTCACATTCAGATTTTCTAGTTTTCAAAGGTAGTTAGAAAATGTGCACTGCTCATAGGAAATGTATTGGAATAATGTGTATTCAAACTAACTACAGTGCAGAAAGAAAACATATGTCTGCTATATTTTGCATCTTTTTGGGTTAGCCTGCATTGCAAAGTCTAAAATATTAGGGATTTGGGGAACAATCATGCACACGTATTCAGTCAGAAATAGGAGTGCATGTCATGGATTCAAATGACTGGTACAATTTGCAGAGCAAGCTTTACTCTTTATTAAACGAATGCTCAATGTATGACTTCAATCTATGCAGAAAGAAACATGCACTCGACCAATAAACAGCCACACTTTTAAAAGAAGGCAGTGCAAGTATCTTTAATGACAACACCGTGCAGCATTGCAGTAAGAAGTCATCAGTTTAGTCAACGTTACACTGCTATGTTTAAAATAACTGCACAGTCATAAAGACACTTCAGACTGCTAACTGGTTCTGTGAAAATGACCATACTACCTCCACACAAGCCTTGCTGCATTTCCAAAGTTTGAAAAAGTCATCTTCCGAAGCTGATAGACGTCAGGGTGGGCAGGATTTACAGACTCCGAAACCCCCAATTCAAGATCCAACCCTCCCATCCCACACAACGACCCTTCCATCCCACACAACAACCCTGACAGCAAACTAAGTGCCGCGTCCTGGAGGAGGACTGGGACGACACCTCCCCAGGTCCACCCTTCGCCCTGCAGGACAGCTAGGGGAGGGGTCAGGCTGACAGACAGCCATCCAGGGCCGGGTCTCAATACTGTACGTGTCCCATCCTCATCACCTCAAGGAAGCTTCTAGCTAACCACTGACAGTTGGCACTATATGGGCGTAGGAAGCCAATGACAGTATTGCAGCGCATCCCTGGCAGTGACTATCCTGAACACAGCCTGCAACATGCCTGGAATCAAGCAGTAGAAACACAGGAAGTCTACATGTAGAAAGCCTTTCACTACAGTCCTACCTACCACCTCCTTTCATTCCAATGCATATACATTGTATATTAATTTCAACATGCTTTGTGTACATTTCATAATGTGAGTATAAGTGAATTTAAAGGTATATATTAGGTAATACATTGAGAACGAATGTATTAGAGCGTGCAAATTATACATTTGATTAATATCTTGTGCCTCTTCTTTTTGTGGACCCTGAAAGACAGAACACAGACTGGTTAGACTCGCTTCTGCTTCTTGGTTACTTTGACTGGAGCAAGAACCTGCTTCCAAAAACACATCCATCCTCTCGCTCATCTTTGCAGCTAACAAACATGCTTCAAGTCATGCCCCAGCTTAAGTAAATGAACATTACAGGTTTGTTCACTGCTTAAGTCAAGACAAAGAGGGTTAATATCAACAATTTCAATGCAATAAGGTCCCCCCCCCCTCCCCCATCACCCAAAAAGCATGCATGTAAATATTTTTGAAGTACAATACAACTTTACTCAATTTTTATCACATGCAATTTCTCTCCAGTTGCTTCCAAAACAACTTTACCCAGCTCTCCTTGACTGCCTTGTAGGTTCCTCATACTGGCCTCACCTCTGCCCCGGGTGCAGCTAGGGAACTCAGCCTCTTCACAATCAGCGTCCGCCGTCCCCCTGGGCCTCTGCTGGTCAGACGCCCAGCAGGCAGCCCTTCGACGAGGGGCTCTCGCTGGGCCAGGAGGACGCCCAGACACGGGCGAGTGTGGACCAACGGGACACGGATTAACTGAAAGATCCCAGTTGAGCTTCCGGGCGGATTTTGTTTTACAGTCCACTCACCTGGCTCTTGCCTGCCATTGTACGGCATCCAAGACTGTGGCCTGTGTTTGTCACTACCCCAACTCTCCTGATCGGACACCTCTGGACCCTCCCTCGTGGGCCTGTCTGAAAACAGATGGTGTTATATTACAACTGGATGAGAGCAGAGAAGGAGGCAGACAAGGTGTGTGTGTGTATTTCCAGAAACTAAACATTGGTCCCACCAAATACCAAACGAGAACAATAAAGCCAATGTCAAGAGTGCTGTGACTCAGACGAGGTCACATCCATGACGACGAGCGTTTCGTACCGTTACAAGGCCTCGGTGGGCCATTCCTCGGTCCTCTTCCTTTATATTTGTCAGCTTTGTTCATGGAGACAGCCCTGTAGCAGTCCTGGTCACAGGGGTGCCCACCGTGCCCAAGCCCCTGGTCTCTGTCTCCCACTTCCCCATAGCCCTCACAGCAGCCTCTTCTCCTGCTTCTACTAGGGGGTGGGCAGCAAGGGTAAGACTCTCCCTGACTTTGCGTGGAGGGAAGCTGGGGTCGTCTGCCTGACACTGCAATTGGACGGTGCTCCAAAAGCCCCTCCCACTCATCCTCATCCCCTCCCTCCTCTTCGTCACTCTCTTCTCCCTCCGCATACCCACAATACCCTGCTCCTCTGCCCTGCCTCCCCACCGTCTCCTCCAGGCTCGTCCCGCAAGCCGCACATCGCTCCAGACACTGCTCAAACCCAGCGGCGTCAGGAGACTTTGCCCGCACATTCTCCTCGCCGGCGTGGTCCGGCTGGCCTCCGACGCCATTGTTGGTCGACAAGGTGTCGGCGGCCATCTTGCCGCCTATTAAGACGCGCATGGGGACGAGGTCTTGGTCCTCCACGTCTGTGGAGTAGAGCTCATCCCTGGAGTAGAGCTCCACAGAGGGGCTGAGGACACTCTGGCGTTCTGGGCACATGGGAGGGTAGTAGCTGTGGTAGAAGGCCTCCCCAGCACCAGGCGCTCCTCCGCCCCTGACAGAGGACAGGTAGGCTCCAGGGGGCACCAGGGACGAGTCCACGTACCACAGGGGATCGTCCCTTTCCAGCATGCCTGTGGTGACCTTGAGAAAACGTTTTTTTTTTTTTTTTTTTTTTTAAAGGTTAGTGTCAGTTTTCCATGTCTAAAGAAAATGAGTATGAGAACAGACCTTGTCGCAGGGCAACCTGAGGATTCGAGGAGAAAGCTCCTCCAGCACCTTTCCAACAGTGTTGTTCAGCTCTGCTGTGACCGGCTGGTACAGGATGGGAACCTCGTTGGCAGGGTCTGGAGGCCCAAGACCCTGTGGTAAGAAATCTCCAGGTGACCCCTCATTCAGGTCCAGGGAGTGGAGGGGAACACCTGGCTCCTCTGGAGACAGGTTTGTGCGTTTGCTCCGGCTCTGGTTCTCAAGCCCAGGTCGTCTCGAACCTTGGGTGTCGATTCTGGCCACAGGCACAGTTTGTGAAGAGCAGCGACGAAGACGAGAGGACAGAAAAGCTATTTCTTCCGCTGCCTCCTCCTCCTCCTCCTCCTCTTCCTCTTCTGTCTGATCCTCCTCTTCTGTCTGATCCTTGTCATAGATGGAGGAAGAGTCTTGGGGCAGCACTGTGACCCCTGATCCCAAGGACCACGTGTCATTTGGGGTCCTCTTCCACAGAAGACTCTGCCTCGACACACTGTTATATATTGCCATTGTTTGGTCGCTGAACATGCCGGCCTGTGACTTTCTCCTCTGGCTCTTATCGGCTGACAGTATCCGCTGTGCCATGGGTGTGTGTTCTAAAGTGGAAGAATATATTTTTTGTTAATACGTTCATTCATACAAATACAGTATATACATACATACAACACTACATCCCCACACACAACACACATCTACCGTTCATGTAGAAATGCTTCTAAACATGACCTCTGACCCCATGTTCTTACCCCGCTTCCTGTCCTTTTCCTTAGAAGAGGGAGGGGTCAACATCTTAGAGACTCTAGTGTCCTGCTTTGTAGCCCCAGGCTCCTTTCCTCCAGCCGGTCCACCTCCAGCCCTCAGCCCCAACAAGCTGTCCATCAGCGGGTGAACTGGGTCGGAAGTAGGCTCAGTTTGCATCTCAGAACTTGTCATCTCTCTGCGGACGCGTCTCTGCTGGTACTGCTGATGGGAGCTGACGTCATAGGTGGCGGACTGCGGGAACTGTGGCTTATACATCCTTCTGTACTCCATAGGCTGAAAGGGTGCCTGGGGTAAGACGTACCCAGGATATTGCATGTAGGGGTATGGGGCCGCGTACGGGCGCATGCTGGGCAAGGCTGGAAGTCAAGATAGGAGACACTGGAATATGAGCAGTCAGGGCTCATAGAGTTCAGCCCACCAGCACGAGCTGAACGCAACTAACCAAATGTACATGTTTCCTTTTGCTGAATTTCTACAGAGAGTGATAAGAAGACGGGTGCTGGATGGTTTGATTAGCAGCCTATAGGCATGTTATTGTACAGCAGGCCTACCTGTTGGAGGAAGCATGTACTGGCCATATGGACATATATTCCATTGATACATATAAGGTGGATGAGATGGTGGATGAGATGGTGGTTGAACATAGAAAAAGGGTCTTGTGTGGGTAGGTAGATGCTGGTTATGTTGCCCAGCTCCTAATGACTGTGAAGGGTTGTTCATGTCTGAAACAAGGACGGAAATACAGGATTAATGCCTGTAGTCGCTGGTATTGCTCAGAGCCTAAATTAACTGGAAAAACGTTCAATACCTTCCATTTTTAGGCTGGAGCCAGGGCCAGAAAAACACTGCACAAGATATTATTCACCGAAATACTAAAAATAAAAGTAGAACGTTTAAGTATCTGATCTGAAACAGCACTGTACAGAGCAGTGATTTGTTGGCACTGTATATTATTGTGCCTGGACATGAATAATTTGATACATTGTGTTCGTAAATACTGAAAATGATCACAAACCTTTAAACGTGAAAAGTGAAGAAGTTTAAGAAGTGTGATCGTAGACGTGCACTTTACGAGAGCAGCGCAAAACCCCCTCCGATTATTTAATTTTTAACCTCTTTTATAACCTTTGTTCATACGCCAATCAATGCTAATCATCTTCATCGATTTCAGGTGGTCTGTTGGACCAGTTTGAAAAAACATGATTGTACTTCTTCCTTTTTGCCACACAGTGGCACTAACGTTTAGAGGCATATCAACTTTACGACTTTTCCTGCAGTGCAAAATACGGCAGTTCATTCACGCAGTTGTTTACATATTACAGCTGACTCTTTGCTGTCATGTGCCGCAGTAAACTAGTTTGTTTTGATCTATCTCAAATTATTATGTTTGCTCCAGTGCGGTGCTGTAGAAAATGGCTTGTTAAATAGAGTCATGTAGCCTACAAAAAATATTTTCAGTTATCGTGATTTTGTAGCTGATCACTGCTGACAACCGAATGGAAGGTAAGTCGGCTGCTGACTCATTGCTTAATCAGTCACCTGAAACGTTCAGATATGAATGCAGGGAAATGTAGCATACAGTAGGTCTGGATGATAGATAACCTACTCCAAATATTTGTCCTACTGTTCAGACATAGCCTAGGATAATACTCGATATTATGTCTCCGGTGTTAGTGTGTTATAAAAGACTATCTTGGTCATATCACGCTATTTCGTGTTGAGAGACTCAAATGTATGATTTCCCGGAGCATGGCTGTCCGACTGTTTTCGTGCAACACAGAACGACATTTTAAATCATGCATTTTAATAGCGATAGTTAATAGTGTTTCTTTAAACCACTGTCTCCTCTCCAGGATGGCTACTTTGTTAGAGCAGTTGGATCAGGTAAGATGTCAGGCCGAGGCCTGCTTGTATACTACCGGTTCGGTTCTGGAGGTGCGAGCCGGTGTGTCTGCCATGGCCAACGTCCCCTTACCGCCGTCAGTCAAATACCGTTACATAGCTGCTGAGGCCATGATCATAGAGAACACCGTTGGTCTCCAAAGGAAAGAGGTGTGTGGGATCACAAAGATGTTGTGCTGTTGTCTTCCTTGCCAACCAGTTCAGTACACAGTCCTAATTCTAACCATGGTCAACAACAAGGCAAAAGCCTTCACTCATAGACAATACATCTGACATCATTGTGATGGCAAATAATGAGTTTACCTTTCCCTCCCAACTCCATCCTCCTCACCCCTCGTCCTTGTGCCTGACCCCTGACCTCACCTCCTTTCCCAGGTCATCGGCACTCTCCAAAGATTGTCCACAGCCCTGAATATCCTGGAGAAATATGGCTGTAACCTGACCTGCCCCAGTAGGCCCAAGTACTGGCGCACGGTCAAACACAACAACCCAGTGTTCAGGGCAACCGTGGACTCCATCCAGGTCAGAACCGTGCTGGACTCTCACCTTGTCACTCATCCACTCAGGCTGGCTTCCTGTTCTATCATTCACGCAATCCCATATGTACACAAACATCCACACCCTTTCACACAGAATCAGAATTTGTTTGATTCGCCATGTATGTTATACAAACACAGAATTTACTGTGGCAGGAAGGTGCAAACAAGCCATTCAGCCCAGCCATTCAGACTCAACAAGTACTGACACTCGAGGTTTCTAAATCATGCTGTCCTCTCGTTCACGTGTGGGTCGGTGTGTGTGACTCTGTGTTTGCGTGTGTGTTGGTGTGTGTGACTCTGTGTTTGCGTGTGGGTCGGTGTGTGTGACTCTGTGTTTGCGTGTGGGTCGGTGTGTGTGACTCTGTGTTTGCGTGTGTGTTGGTGTGTGTGACTCTGTGTTTGCGTGTGGGTCGGTGTGTGTGACTCTGTGTTTGCGTGTGGGTCGGTGTGTGTGACTCTGTGTTTGCGTGTGGGTTGGTGTGTGTGACTCTGTGTTTGCGTGTGTGTTGGTGTGTGTGACTCTGTGTTTGCGTGTGTGTTGGTGTGTGTGACTCTGTGTTTGCGTGTGTGTTGGTGTGTGTGACTCTGTGTTTGCGTGTGTGTTGGTGTGTGTGACTCTGTGTTTGCGTGTGGGTCGGTGTGTGTGACTCTGTGTTTGCGTGTGTGTTGGTGTGTGTGACTCTGTGTTTGCGTGTGTGTTGGTGTGTGTGACTCTGTGTTTGCGTGTGTGTTGGTGTGTGTGACTCTGTGTTTGCGTGTGTGTTGGTGTGTGTGACTCTGTGTTTGCGTGTGGGTCGGTGTGTGTGACTCTGTGTTTGCGTGTGGGTCGGTGTGTGTGACTCTGTGTTTGCGTGTGGGTCGGTGTGTGTGACTCTGTGTTTGCGTGTGGGTCGGTGTGTGTGACTCTGTGCTTGCGTGTGTGTTGGTGTGTGTGACTCTGTGCTTGCGTGTGGGTCGGTGTGTGTGACTCTGTGTTTGCGTGTGTGTTGGTGTGTGTGACTCTGTGCTTGCGTGTGTGTTGGTGTGTGTGACTCTGTGTTTGCGTGTGGGTCGGTGTGTGTGACTCTGTGTTTGCGTGTGGGTCGGTGTGTGTGACTCTGTGTTTGCGTGTGGGTCGGTGTGTGTGACTCTGTGCTTGCGTGTGGGTCGGTGTGTGTGACTCTGTGCTTGCGTGTGGGTCGGTGTGTGTGACTCTGTGCTTGCGTGTGGGTCGGTGTGTGTGACTCTGTGCTTGCGTGTGGGTCGGTGTGTGTGACTCTGTGCTTGCGTGTGTGTTGGTGTGTGTGACTCTGTGCTTGCGTGTGTGTTGGTGTGTGTGAGACTCTGTGTTTGCGTGTGTCGTTTAACCCTAGGGAGGACGGGCGGTTCTCAGTCTCTATGGTTACTCCAATCAACAACCTGACGGACTGAGTTTCCCTGACGACGTGATGGAGCCTGATGTTGGGAAAGTTGCCGCGGTAACGTTGGAGGTCATGAGCCTTAGGATGGAGCTGGACATGCTGATCAAGGTGTGGACCAATGGGAAGGCAGATCTCACCCAGGAAAACACTGGCTCCAGATCCCAAGAGATCTGAGATGATTTGATTGGTTAGAGTGTGTCCGGTGTGAATCGGTGAAACTCACTCCTCAGGTATGTAACATGCCACCCGCGTCAACGAATTACTAGCTTTTTGTTGGCGTAGTTGGTAGTAGTGGCGCTTGGGAAGTCAGAGGTGGTAAGTTCAAACCCAGTGCGGGGGGGCAACATGGTGCCCGATACCTCTGACTGAGCTTGCAAGACCAGGTCTGTTACAAGAGCAAGTTCTGACCAATCTCTATCTACACAGAAATCTGGGATTTAGGTTTGGGGACTGGTACTGGTTAACCTTGATCTTCATTGCTGTGTTCACAGGAGGCTCATCCTCACACAGAGTTCTTTGAGAGAATTGTCCCTTCGCTCGGCCAACAGGTATTGATCCCTTCTTCCCTCCCTTCCTCATAACTCCTTTTACCTCCTTTGTTTGGTCTCTTCCTTTGTCTGTTTGTCTGTCTACATATCTGCTGTTTTGATTCACTCTTCGTTTAATTCAGTGTTCGGTTCTAGGTTCTAGCTGCCTCACGTTCTGTGTTTTAGTGTTTCCATGGAGACCTCATTCACCAAGACAACCAGGCAACTGTTTTTGATGATTACAGTGCACATTGCGGTACATCTCTTGCCTTTCTCCCTTCACTCCCTTCTATCTGCACTGCTCTCCATCTTCCTAACATGAAAGTGAACAAATCCATAAAGGATGACTACATGTGTGTAGCAAAGGCTGAGCTCAGATGGCTGAGCGGTTAGGGAATTGGGATATTAATCAGAAGGTTGCCGGTTTGTTTCCTGGCCGTGCAAAATTACGTCGTGTGGGCAAGGCACTTCACCCTACTTGCTTCGGGGGAATGTCCCTGTACTTACTGTAAGTCGCTCTGGTTAAGAGTGTCTGCTAAATGACTAGCTGTAAAGGAATGTAGCTGGTGAGTTGCCGGTAGCTCTGCTGCTATGAATGTGGTCCCGTCTGAACCAGGGCACAGGCTAACTGCAGGGTCACCCAGTGGTCTTATCTCAAACATGTCTCGACTCCTGTCCTCCTTTCCCTGTCTCCCAGGGGGAAGTGGGAGGATCCTCAGACGTCACGGCCAATCAGAACCAGAGCCAGCCCAGGTCCCTCCCCCCAGCCCAGCCCCCCAGATCCATCCAGGCCTTCTGTCCTGGACGCACAGCCAACGCCTCCACCTCCACCTGCACCATCCCTGCCACCAAACACATCGGTGAGGAACACGCCTTAGATGTGGATTGGTACTTGTGAAGTTTGTTGGATTTATTTCACTGTGCCTCCCCATCTGGGTGGGGTTAACTCACCTTATAGTCAGATGCGTAGAAAATAATTGGGTATTTTAATTATTTTAGGTAGTTGGGCTTAACATTTTGTTCGATATTTCATTGGTTCCGTTGTGGCTAGAAAGTAAAAAATAGAGTTTAAAATGTTTCACCCGCAACTTATGAATACCTTTATTGTTGAACCTGAAACTTGGCCAGACAGGGTTGTGTTGGTCTGCTGTTAGACTCCACCTGGTTGACTTTCTCTTTGTCTTTTTGTCAACTAGTTAGTTGTACCATCTGTGGTATATTTCCTGTCGCTGCCCACTGTCCCACTTGTGTCCAATCACTGTGCACGGAATGTGACCGGCTGTATCACTCGTACCCAGAACGAGCCAATCATCACAGGACTACTGTCATTACCTCCAAAAGCAGGAAGCTTCACAGGTAATGAAGTCTAAAGAGATGGAGACACCTTCATTGCTTTACATCAGTGATTTCCCTTGCCTTTGTAGTCAAATATATACGATCATGTGTAACTGTAAGGCAGCCTTGGATCTGTTAATAATGACAGTCTTGACAAAGCCTGTGACATTACACACCTACCTCTGGGATCTCTGAAGTCATCATACCCCCTCTCTCTCTACCCACCTCCCTCTATTCTCTATTCTCTCTCTATCAAACTCCCTATATTCTTTCTCTTTCTACGTCCTTACCTCTCTCTCTCTCTCTCTCTCTCTCTCTCTCTCTCATATCTTCTCTATGTCTCCTTCTCTCTCCTCCCAGTAGTTCTCAGTCTTCGTGGCGCTGTGTCCACTGCACCACCATCAACTCCCTTCAGGACGTGCTGTGTGAGGCATGTGGGCGCCCCCGTCTGGCCTGCACTGGACCTGCAGCCTCTGAAGATGCCACCCAGCCTCCCAACATCACTGGTCAGTTCACCTGTCCATCACATTGTGGGCACCTCACTCACCCAATCAATGATCCTAAAATAAGCGACAACCCCCCCCCCCCCCCCCCTCCCCAAATGATTGGTGTGGATTCTGAAAGGAAATGTCGGTTAAATAATAGATGAAATATGAAACCTGTGTTAGTTTGTGGTCGTCCTCTGTGTGATGTGTGTGTGATGTGTGATGTGTGTGTGTGTGTTCTGTCTGGTCAGAGTGGCAGTGTAAGAGCTGCACGGTGGTGAACGCAGGAAGCAGTATTCTGTGTGAGGTGTGTGAGCGCCCCCGTCTGGCCACGCGCCCACCGGTCACGCCTACCCACCCTCCCAACACTCCACCTCGACCCCCTGCGCCCGTACTGGGCATGCCCGGGGACCCTGACAGCCAGGTGAAACAGACGCCTTTACAATTGGCTGAGGCAGTAGAAAAAAAGAAAAAAAAAGATCTACAGACCTTTTTAAATGTCAACTCCATCAACTGAATGTCATTTGGTTTGTCTGTGTCCTGCTCTGGTTGTCATGGTTGTCAGTGGGTGTGTCAGTTCTGTACCTACGTCAACTACACCCCTGCAACTGTCTGCGAGATGTGCGACCTGGCTCGTCCTGAGCCCGCCCCAATGCCTGCCAAGCTCCGCCCTCCCTCACCAGTGCGGCGAGTGCCTGCCCTGCCAGTCAAGCCCAAAGCCCCGCCCCCAGAGGATCCTGATTTGAGGAGGCAGAGGCTGATGCGGGAGGAGGGGCTGAAGATGATTCAGCTGATCAGGGTAAGATGGGCTCCTCCTCCTCTCTCCCTCAG